>NW_003315882.1:1260068-1297315 GCF_000151265.4 Micromonas pusilla CCMP1545 | reverse complement strand
CGCGCGGGGGGGACGCGGACATGACGGACATGACGGACGGCGGCGGGGATCGAATCGGCGGCGCGGGGCTCGAGACCGAAGAAGGGCAGCGCCGCGCCGCGGAGACTGCGGCCGCGGCCGCGGTCGGGAACATCCTCAGGCAGCGCCGAGGCGGCGGCGCGACCGCGACGACGACGACGACGACGACGACGACGGACGCGGCGACGAACGCCGCGACGGCGGCGACGGCGGCGTACCGGAGCGCGATGGAAGCCGGGTCCCTGCGCGTCGTGAACGCGGACGGGCAGCCCGCGACGATGCACCCGGGCGGCGGCGGCGGCGCGAACGCGACCGCGGCGGCCGCGGCGGCCGCCGCCGCGGCCGCAGCGGTCTCCGCCGGTGGCGCGGGCGACCAGCCGTGCACGGTGAAACTCCGTTTGTGGCCTTACGACCACGCGAACCCCCTCGTGCCTCTGACGGGCGCGCGTCTGACGATCCCGCACGCGGTGTTGTGCTCCGAGATGGGCGCGCACTTCTCTCCGTGCGGAAAGCTCCTCGCCGCGTGCGTCGCGTGCGTCCCGGTGGGCGCGGACGCGCCCGTGCCCGGCGTGGCGATCCCTAACCTCGTGTACGAGCTCCGGGTGTACTCGTTGGAGTCGCGGAATTTCGGCGAGGTGCTCGCGGCGCGCGCGGTGAGAGCCGCGCACTGCCTGACGTCCATACAGTTCTCGCCGACGTCCGAGCACGTCATGCTCGCGTACGGTCGACGCCACTCGTCGCTCCTGCTTCTCGTCGCCGACGGCGCGTCGTGCGTGACGGTGCACACGATTCTCGAGGTGTACCGCGCGAGGGACATGTCGTTGGCGCGCGTGCTGCCGAGCGCGGAGGACGAGGTCAACGTCGCGTGTTTCCACCCATCGCCCGGCGGCGGGCTCGCGTACGGCACGAAGGAAGGGAGGCTGCGGATCATGCGTTACGACCGCGGCGGAGGACACCGCGCGCCGGTGCGGCCGCTCGCGTTGGGGCGGTGCTTGGAGGACGAGCTTCTGGAGGTTTTAGACTGGTCGGGCGCCAACGCGGAGGGTCTGAGCGACGGGGACACGGACGAGAGCGGCGACGGCGGCGGATCGGGCGCGCCGTGAGCGAGCGCCCGGTCGTCGCGTCTGTCTCGCGCGGTGTGTACGTTTTTGGGTCGGTGGGCGGTTGGGACGGTACCGTAGTACTGTAGTCGCGCGGTGCGAGGGGGGCTTAGCCCGGATCGAATGAATAGAGCGTCGTGCGCGCGCGCGCGGGGTCGAAGAGCGTTTGGTTTTCCGTTTGGTTCGCCGCCCGCCTCGAGAGACTCGACGTTCTTTTTGGACGCGATTTCGTGGCAACGACGAGACCGGCGACCCCTGGCGGCGGCGCGCGGGGACGCGCCACACCGTCATGCCCGCCCGTCGCGTCCTCGACCACGGCGCGCGCGAATACGTCGATCGCGTCGTCGACGCGTTCGGCGTGACGCGCGCGCCGCCTCCTCCTCCGCCGCCGCCCTACGCGGCGAGCGGCGGCGGCGACGCGAGCGCCAAACACGCGGCGAATATCGTCGGCGTGAGCGGCTACCTCCTCCTCGCCGTCGCCGCGCTCTTCGTCTGCGTGCACTGCTGCCGGTTCGGGACGTGCCGGGACGAGTCGGCCACGGAGGAGGGGCTCCTCCGCGCGGCGGCGGCTCGACGCGCGGCGCGGCGGCGGCGGCGGCGGCTCGCGCGCGGCGGGCCGCCGGAGCCTTACGCCGGCGCGGACGACCCGCGCGCGGCGTCCGCGGAGCTCGCCGCGCGGGGGGGGCGGCAGCAGCAGCAGCAGCAGCAGCGGCAGCCGAGGTCGTTGCTCGCGCGATGGCGCCGCGAGGCCGCGGAGAGCCAGGCGACGCGCGCGAGCCGCGCGCGCGGCGGCGACGGCAGATCGGGGAGGCCCCGACGCGGGCAGAGTGCGGGCGCGGGCGCGCTCCAGGGCGGCGGCGGCGACGGAGGCGACGGAGGCTCGACGACGGACGACGAGGAGTACGACCGCGCGGTTCTCGCCGCCGCGAGAGGTCCGACCGGCGACGAGCCTCGGCCCGCGACGCGAGGTATCATCGCGTCGCTGCCGCGGTGCTACGTCGGGGACGATAAGTGGCGCGCGAGGATGGGGATGGTTCCCGCGGCGGCGGCGGCGGCGGCGGCGGCGGCGGCGGCGGCGGCGGCGGGGGCGGGGTCGGGACCCGGGAAAGGCTTTGACTTCATCACGTCCGTCGCGCTCGCGGAAGCGTACGACGCGGAAAGAGACACGTGTTCGATTTGCTGCGAGGAGACCGAGCCCGGGGACGAGATCGTCGTCCTGACGTGCGCGCACGCGTTCCACGACGAGTGCATGACGCCGTGGCTTCGCGTGAAGCTCGAGTGTCCGGTGTGTCGGCACCTGGTGGAAAGGGTAAGTCGCAAGGACGCGCGCGCGGTGTTTTCGCCGCCGCCGACGTCGCGCGCGGGCGAGGGTGGAGGTCGCGAGGGCGACGCCGCGCACGTCGCGGTGGACGTCGAAGACGAGGAGAGGGCGAGAGAGTGATGAAGCGACGACGCGCGCGGAGGTTGAGAGAGAAAAGAATCTGAGAGGAGTGCACGCTTTTTAGTTCCAGTGACGCGTAGCAGCAGCGGACGCGGCACTCGAGCTTGATAAGGGGGTAAAAAAAGAACCCGCCCCGCCGGGCTTCGATCGTCACTCGGCTCGCGCGCGGCACGTTTCGCCCGTGAACCGAACGATTCGTCGTCCAGCGAGGGCGTCACGCCGCGTGACAGCGACCGCGAGCGACGCGAACCCTTCGCGCGCGCGTGAACCGCGCGAACGGGGTTGACCGCGGCTCGAAATCTCGCTCGCCCGCAACTCGCCTCGTCAACGACCTTTCTTAAGGAACGGAGCGACGATGAGCGAGACGACCGCGATGGACACGCGCGAGTACAAGATCGCGATCCCCGATAAGAACGCGGAGGAGGACAGCAGAGCGGACTCCCCCGAGCAATCCGGGGTGTGCACGCCGAAGAACGAGCACTCGAGCGGGTTCAAGCGCCTCCGGAGCTGGGAGCTCTCGTCCCTGGAGGGGGTGGAGCGAGCGGACTGGCAGGGCGCGGACGACGAAGCGCCGGGGACGTCCACCGCGTCCACGATCGCGAGCGACGCGGAGGTGAAGGACCTTCAGGACCGCACGGTCAACGCGTGCGTGCAGCTCGCGGAAATCATCGTCTCGCTGAGACGCGAGAGGTGCGTCTCGCCCCGCGGAGGCATTTAAATAAAGCCCCTTTCTTCTTCTGTTCGAACCGCGAACGGTCCGGCAGCGTTCAGATCTGCCCTCCTCGTCGCGTCCGTCGCGGCGTTTCACGACCCTTTCGCTGACGATTTCCCCCCGCGTTCGCCTCGCAGGGAATGGACGGACGAAAAGAGCGCAAAGACGAAGAAGAAGCACGAGCTCAGGCTCAGGCTGCGCGCGATCGAACGGTGCGACGATGCCCGAGTCTCTCGAGTGGCGACTCCCCAGATCAGACCGCGGAGGTCGGATCCGTCGACGCCCCGCTCCTCTCGATCGCCCGACTGACGACGCGTCCATCCCTCCTTCGATTCCCCAGGCGGATCACGATGCTCAAACCCACGGCGAAGCTCGAGTCGCTTCGTAAATACGTCGAATACGCGCTCGAGAAGGCGCAGCCCGCGGCGCAGCTCACCGGTGCGTTCGCCGACTGCCGAGCGAACGGAGACGCCGCGAGTCTTTTTTTTTTCCGCCGCCGCCCGCTCGCCTCCCCTTCCCGCGCGCATCGCATCATCACCACGACGCGCTGGCTGACGTCACCGACCCGACCCATCGGTCGTTCATCGCGCGCAGATCTCCTGGACGACGAGCTGCAGCTGATATTATCGAAAGTCAACGCGACGAACGGGTCGTCGCCCAAGCAACTGCTCGCGTTGTCCACGGTGTCGAAACGGTTCGCGAAGCTCGTGAGGCAGCCCGCGGTGTGGCGAGACCTGGACGTGTCTTCGCACGCGTCCTTCTTGACCGACCGGGTTTTAAACTCGATCGTTCGAGACGACGGCGCGTTTGGGATGCTGCGCTCCGTGTCGTTGGCCGGGTGCACGAGGGTCACCGAGACGGCGATCGTCAAGCTCCTGAACGCGTGCGGAAATTCCTTGGAGCGTCTAGACCTCTCCGGGTGCACGCTCGTGAAGACGTCCACGATCGAGCACGCGGCGCGGACGTGCACGAACCTGACGCTGCTGGACCTCACCGGGTGCGCGCACGTGGACACTCTCGACGCGTTGAAGATGACGGATACGTTTTGGCCAAAGTTGGAGGAGGTGCGTCTCGTGGGCACGTCGCGGCTCTCCGGGCGGGTGTGCCAGACCGAATTCGACGCGCTGGCGGACGAGATCGCGTCGCGATGGAATCGGTGGAGAGAAGCGAGAAGGGAGGGGCGAAGGCAGGCGCTGCTCGCCGCGGAGATGGAGGCGGACGCGCTGAAGGTGAAGCTGGCGACAGGGCGGGAGCCCGCTGGCCTCGCCGAGCTCTTGTCCGCCGAGGACGAGAGGAGGAGAGCCTTGGAGGACCTGGAATCCGACGACGCGGTGGCTTTGGAGGAGGAGCTGCACATAGACCACGCGGAGTGCGACTGCGGCCCCGCGGTGAGCCTCGAGGCGATGCCCGCTCTCGTGCGCAAGTGCCGCCGGTGGGTCGAGGCGTGGCAAGAAGGTCACCCGGTGAGCGCGTGCGATCACGCGCTCGTGATGCAGGGCGCGATGGGCGAACAAGCCGGGTTAGCGACCCTGAACCTGTTTCCAAACTGCGGTCACGTCATGTGCGAGGTTTGCGAGCAGAAGGAGCGCGTGAACATGCAGAGAAGGCCCGTGGAGGGCGGCGAGTTCGAGTACGTGTACCCGTGCCGGCTGTGCAATCAGGACATGCCGAACCCCGGGGGGTTCGAGATCACGCTCACGCAGTGATCGAGCATGCGTGTACTAAATCAAATCTTGGGGCGGGTAGGGAGGGAGCGACGCGTGAACGCGAAGAACGAACGAACGCGCGCGAGGGGCGAGGTCTGAGACCGCCCGCGCGAGAGAAGAAAAAGGTTTCAAGCTCCAACACCGTAGCACACCCCGCCTAGAGCGCTGTATTGAACACCTTGTATTTTGTCACTACGTGTACGATGAACGCGATGGCGAACGCGACGACGAACGTGTTTCTCGAAGACTCATCTTATTACAAGTAGGTCGTCTCCATCCATCTCGCGACTTGTTCTCTTCTATGCAAATTCAAGAGAGCCGCTGAATCCAAAAACTTTCTGAAACCTCCCAGTCGACGACACCGCGCGCGATAAGTACATCAAGAATTTACTTGGAGCACGCGTCCATCGCCTGCAGATCCTCGTACGCGGAGAGAAGGCGGTTGACGGTGTAGTTCTCCGCCTCGCGGAGCCACATGCGGGGGTCGTAGTACTTCTTGTTCGGCTTCTCCGGGCCGTCGGGGTTGCCGATCTGGCCCTGGAGGTACGGCTCCTTCTCCTTGACGTAGTCCTTGACGCCGTCCCAGAAGCTCCACTGCGTGTCGGTGTCGATGTTCATCTTGATGACACCGTAGCCGATCGCCTCGCGGATGTCCTCGCGGGAGGAACCGGAGCCGCCGTGGAAGACGAAGTACACCGGCTTCTCCTTGGTGCCCTCCTCCTTCTCGATGTACTTCTGCGCGTTGCCGAGGATCGGGGGGGTGAGCTTGACGTTACCGGGGGAGTACACGCCGTGGACGTTACCGAACGCCGCGGCGATGGAGTACATGCCCGGCGCGATCGGCTCGAGAGCCTTGTACACCTGGTGGATCTCCTCCGGCTTGGAGTAGAGGTCCTCCTGCGCGACGTCGGTGTTGTCGACGCCATCCTCCTCGCCGCCGGTGATGCCGATCTCAACCTCGAGGTGGCAGCCGATGGCAGCCATGCGCTTGAGGTACTTGGCGGAGATCTCCATGTTCTCCTCGATGGACTCCTCGGAGAGGTCGAGCATGTGAGAGGAGAAGAGCGGCTCGCCGTGCTTGGCGAAGTACTCCTCGTTCGCCTCGATGAGGAGGTCGAACCACGGAAGGAGAGCCTTGGAGCAGTGGTCCGTGTGGAGGATGATCGGGACGCCGTACGCCTCGGCCATCGCGCGGACGTGGAGCGCGCCCGCGATCGTGCCCATGGCCGCGACCTTCTGGTCCTTCTCGTTCTTGAGGCCCTTGCCGGCGTTGTAGATGCCGCCGCCGTTGGAGAACTGGACGATCATGGGGGAGTTGGCCTTCTTCGCCGCCTCCATGCACGCGTTGATGATCGGGGACATCGTGCAGTTGACCGCGGGGATCGCGTACTGGTGCTTCTTCGCGTGCTCGAGGACGGCCTGGTAGTCCGCGCCGGTCACGACGCCGGTCTTGAGGCCCTGCGAGGAGCGTTCCGGAGAGGAGAAGCGCGCGGTGAGCGAAGAGCGGAAAAAAAGGGATATTTTACAGTGCTCGCACGCGGTCTCCTCCGAGGGCTTCTTTCGGAGGAAAAAAGACGCGACGCGTCGCGGGTTCGGCGGCGCGATCTGACGCGAGGCGCATCGCGCGCGTCTTCGAAGGCGCCGAGACGCTGACGAAGACGCGCGAGCGAAGATCTCCGAGCTCGCGCGAGCGAAGATCCGTCGCGCGACGCGTCGCGACGGCGGCGAACCGCGCCGCTATCCTTCGCGGATAAGAGAAAGTCCGGAACCGCAAGATCGATCGAGAAATTGCCTCCTCGCGCGACGCGTTCGCGGCGCGCGCGCGCGGCGCTCTCCCTCGATTCGCGTCGCGGACGCGGCGCGATCGCGAGAAATCACGATCGCGCGCGCGTTTCGCGCGCGCGCGCGAGGAAACCCCCGAAGCGCGCGCGCGTCCGAGGAGGAAACGAGCGCGTACACGACGGTCGGGGGACGCACCGACTTCGTGGCGACGGCCGCGCGCGCGACGGTGTTCACGCGGGTGGCCTTGACCGCCTTCTTGGAGACGACGGCGTTGCCGCGGACGACGGTCTTCGCGGCGAGCGCGTGCTGGGTCATGGAGGCCATTTTGTTTGGGTGTGTGCGAACGGTGTGCGTGCGCGTGCGGTGATAGTGGGACCGCCCCAGCCGCAACGAGCGAAGGAAACGTGGGTCGCGCGAGCCGCCCGCCGAAGCGACGACGGATGACCTCTGATGGCGCTGAAAACGACGACGTGATTGGTCGAAAGTTGAACCGCGAAACGCGGTCTAATTTTACCCGATGTGAGGGAAATAGCGCGTGGCGTGTCGCAGCTATGGATTTTTCCGCGCGTTTCCGTCGACGTGTGACACGCACGGCGCGACGGTCGCGTCCTCTCGAGAGGCACACCCGAGGACGCGGAGCGACGGCGGCGTCTTCGGCGGCGTCGGGATGGCCTCGTCCTCGAGCGGCGGCGGCGGCGGCGGCGGCCACGCGTCGTTCGACCCGTACGCGGACCTCGGCCTGAAGCGAGGCGCGACGGACGAGGAGGTCAAGTCCGCGTTTCGAAGGCTCGCGCGCGCGTACCATCCGGACGCGGGCGGCGCCTCGACCGCGGAATCGCGCGCGGCGTTCAACCGGATAACGTCCGCGCGAAACCGGCTGCTGTACGCGGGACGCGGCGCCGGCGGCGCCGCGGGCCAAGGCGGGTTCGCGCGCGGCCACGGCGTCCAACACGCGCCGTATCGACCGCGCGTCTCCAACTGGCAGTTCGCCGCGGTGCTGACGCTGCCGCTGTGCCTCATGGGCGTCGTCTCGAGCTGGGCGTTCCCGAGCGACCACGCGCGCGCGCCGAACGCGGAGATCGGCCGCTTGAACGGGCTGATGAACCCCCCGGTGAACCCGTGGTTGCGAGAGGACGACGACGACGAGAGGGAGGAGAGGAGGCGGAGGAGGGCGCCGGTGTCGGAGCGCGTCTTGAGGCGGATGGCGCCGATGTTTCGACGGGGCGACGACCCGGACTGATCGATCGATTCGATCGATCGATAGATCGATCGATCGCGACGTGTTCACTCGTTCGCGGTACGGGAGGGGACGGGACGGGACGGGACGGGACGGGACGGGAGCGCGAACAAAAACCGCGTAGCGTCACAAAAACGTAGGCTTAGCCATTCATCATAGCGGAGGCGTCGTCATCCATCTTATTCCGATCGCGGGAGCGTTCGACGCGTCGCGTCGTCGATCGCTTTTCTCTCCTCCTCCTCCTCCTCCTCCTCTTCCTCCTCCTCCTCCTGCTCCTCTCAAGATGAGATCACGTCGCCCTCACGCGGGAAGCTGCCCCGAGTCCGTGATCGTGACCTCTTTCGACGGCGTCCCGCTGCTGCTGCCCACCGCCTCGATCTTGTACACGACGTCCATGCCCTCGAGGACCTTCCCGAACACGACGTGCCGGCCGTCGAGCCACGACGTCTTGATCGTGCAGATGAAAAACTGGCTCCCGTTCGTGTTAGGGCCGCTGTTCGCCATGGAGAGATCCCCGGGGCCGGCGTGTTGGAGGCTGAAGTTTTCATCCGCGAATTTGGCGCCGTAGATGGACTCGCCGCCGCGTCCGTTGCCGTCGGTGAAGTCGCCGCCTTGGATCTCGACGTAGGGTCGTTCGAGCGAAAATAAAACGAGGTCAATCAATCATCGCTCGCCACCACTCGTCGGGTCAGGGATATTCAGGGATGTGAAAGTCAAGTCGGACGCGACCGCACCATGAAGTTCGGGATGACGCGGTGGAAGGTGCTGCCTTTGTAATGCAAAGGCTTGCCTCGCTTCCCAGTGCCCTTCTCCCCGGTCGCGAGCGCGCGGAAGTTCTCCGCGGTCTTCGGGACGACGTCGCCGTACAGGCCCATCGTGATGCGACCCGCGGGGATGCCGCCGATGCTGACGTCGAAGAAGACCTGCGGGGAGAGGGGACGACGCGCGAGCGATGTCGGACGACGACGGACGATCGATCAGTCGTTCGTTCGTTCTGTTCGTCGGCGAGATCGGGGGGTGTTAACCGAGCGACGAGGGGACGGACGCGCGCGCACCTTGTCCGTGACCTTCGGGGAGGCGTCGGACGCGGTCGCGCCGCTCGCGAAGAGCATGACGACCGCGACGAGGATCGCGTGCTTGCGGAGGACCGCGAACATGTTCGCGTCGGAGGTTCCCGGCGTGAGGGCGCGCGCGGGATCGAATGAATGATCGGAGGCGACGTTTCGAAGGTTCTGTTTTTTCCAGGTTTTTTCCGGGACACTGACAGAACCGAGAGAACAGTACACGATGCGCGGCCTCCTCGTCAACCTCGCGCTTCTCTTCGCGGCGCTTCTCGTCGCGACGTCCCCCGCGGTCGCCGCGGACCCCGCGAGCGGCGCGCGCGTCGACGCGAGCAACTTCGACGCGATCGTCGCCGCCTCCGACGCCGCGTTCGTCGTGAAGGTTCACTCCCCGAGATGCGGCACCTGCCAGGAGATGCGACCGACGTGGGACGCGCTCGTCGCCGCGCGCTCGAACGACGTCAAGTTCGCGACCGTGGACATCGACGACGATCGCGGGATGAAGCTCGCGGTGGAGCTCGGGGTGTTAGACGACGGCGTTCCCGCGGTCTGGGGGTTCGATCGCGCGGCGGAGGGAGAACGATCGACGCCGAGGAAACTATGGTCTGGGTACGACGCGCCGTCGGCGCGCGAGCTCGCCGCGGCGACCTTCGAGGGCGGCGGCGTGGATTTGAACGGCGCGAGGAACGCGGACGGGTTCGTCGCGAAGGCGTGACGATCGATGAAATGAACGACGCCTTCCCGTCGTTTAGCCGTCGCCGCTAGGCCCTACTTCTACCTAGTGAAGTGAATGAACGACTACGCTCGCGACGAAAGGATCGACGCGCTCCCGTCGCGAGCTCGTCGCGACGGCACCGTTATGTCGTACGTCGACAGCTTCACCGCCATCGTCTCCCCGACGAGGTTCACGCACTCGACGATCCGCTCGTCCACGCGCTCGATCGACGCCCCCGTGATGAGAGCCTCCCCCGCGTACCCCGGTATCGACCCCGGGTCCTCCATGCACCTCACGAACCGCGCGTGATTCTCCGGAAACCGCCCGGGCGGATCCGCGAGCACGAACCTCCCCGCCCTCCCCCCGCGGCTGCTGAACAGCCGCAACACCAGCGTCGCGATCGCGTCGACCGCGTCCGCGGTGTACAGCACGTCCGACGCGAGGACGACGTCGAACCCCGTCGGCGCGAGCTCCGGCTCGAACCAGTCCACGATCTCGGCGTCGACGACGCATCGCGACGCCGCGGGAGACGCCGGCTCGAGCGCCTTCGGCGTCGGCCCGAGCGCGACGCCGTCGGGCGCGCCGCACGACGCCGGCAGCGTCTCCGCGGCGCCTCTCAGCCCGTTCGCGCGCGCCGCCGCGAGCGAGCACCACAGCGCGCGCGGCTCGCGGTCCGTCATCAACACGCGCGACGCGCCCGCGAGCGCGGCGGCGACGCCGGCGAGCCCGAGCCCCGCGCCGAGGTTGATCACGGAGCGCCCGCGCACGTCGATGGTCGATCCCGCGTCTCCTCCTCCTCCTCCTCCTCCTCCTCCTCCCTCGAGCATCGCGGTCGCGAGCGCGACGTCGCCGTGCCACACGTCCGCCCAGTGCGGGTCCTCGTCCGGGCGTCCCATCGCGCTGTACACGTCCACGACGTCGGACTCGGACGTCGGCATGACGACCGTCACGTCCGTCTCGCCGCAGCGCGCGACCGCGGTGCCGATCGCCATCGGAAGGTGCGCGCTCAGCGGGTGCGGCATGTCGAGATCGAGGGGGACGTAGGACGGGACGACGTCCTCGCGGCGGCATCGCGTCGCGAGGGCATCGCGGCGGGGGGTCGGGCGGGGGTATTGAAGGGGATGCCGCGGCGGCGCGTGGACGCGGCTCGCGCGGACGGCGCGGGCCATTATCCGGTCTCGGACGAGTCCCTGGAGCTTCTTTTCCGCGGGCAATTTCGCACCGAGACCGCATCAGGGCGAATCGCCTCGTCGAGACGCCGCGCGGACGGGGCGTCACACGACGAGCGCGCGCGAGCGCCGCGGACGTCGCACGCCGGTCTCGTCGCCGACGCACGACGGACATGTCTTCGGGTGCGCCTCGATCGCGAACCCGCGCGTCGTCGCGTCGTCGCCGCGCCAGATCCTCCGGTCCCCGACGCGAATGAATCCCCCCACCCGCTCCTCCTCCTCTTCTCCCATCGCCGCGCCGACCTCACGTCTCCCTCCTTCCCCTCGCCGCTCGCTCGCTCGCTCCTCTCCCTCCGCGCAGCCCCGCCGCCGAAACCGTGGGAGCGCGCCGCGGCGACGGGCGAGAGCGTCCACGCGGCCACGCCCGCCGCGCCAGGCGACGCGCCCAAGCCGTGGGAGGTCCCGGGCGCGGGCGCGACGCCGTCCGCGCCCGTCGCGACGGAGTCGAACCCCTCGGGCGCGACGCCGACGCCGCCGCCGCGCGAGAACCGCGCGGCGGCGAACGCGGTGAACGCGGGTGCCACGACGTCCTACGCGACTACTGGGGGGTACAACCGCCCGTACGGAGGGTACGGGTCCGCGATGGGCGGGTACGGTGGGTACGGAGGAGGCTCTTCGATGTACGGAGGAGGCTACGGCTCTTCGATGTACGGAGGAGGCTACGGGTCGTCGATGTACGGAGGAGGCTACGGAGGCTACGGGTCGTCGATGTACGGCAACAGGTACGGCATGGGCGGGATGTACGGCGGCGGGATGTACGGCGGAATGGGAATGGGCCCCGGGATGGGACCGATGGGTCCCGGGATGGGAGGACCGATGGGCGCCGCCGACGATCCGAACGGCCCCGCGCCGACGGCGTGGCAACGCATCATGCGCGCGCTGCACGGGATCGTCACCGTGTTCGGGCGGATATCGTGGCTCGTGGACGAGAACTCGCAGGCGCTGCACTTCTTCATGATGGGCCTGATGCAGCTCCTGGACCGCGCCGGGGTGCTGTACGGCGAGCTCGCGAGGTTCGCGCTGCGGCTGTTGGGATACAAGGTGCCGGACCGGCCGAAGGCGCCGCCGGAGGGAGGCGGAGCGCCGGGGACGGGGATGGGGATGGGGCCGGGTGGGTACGGGATGGGAGGGGTGTACGGCGGCGGGATGAACTCGGGGTACGGGTACGGAGCGAGCCCCGGGTACGGCGGCGGCGGGTTCGAGAGCGCGTGGGGGGGAGCCTGACGAGTTCTAAGTACTCTTCGTTCCCTAAAAGTTTTTCTACTCCTCCCGTGCCTCGTTCACGGCGGAAGCCCTCGGAACCACGCCGTCGCCGCCACCTCCGCGACGTCTCGCGCGCACGCGTCCTCCGCATCGCGCGTCTTCGCGCACGTCTCCGTCACGACCATGTCCTCCCCGGTCATCGTCGCGGAGAGAAACCCTCGGCCCGTCTCCACGCGGACGCCGTGCCCGGACAGCCCGCCGTCGCTCGCGGAATACGTCCACTCGCGCTCCGGGGCCCCCTCCTCCCTCGGCGGATACAGCTTGCGCATGCACGAGTGCACGAGAAGTGGCTCGCCGTCCAGGTCGCGGTGCGCGATCGCCGTCCCGCCGCCGTCCTTCGCGCGTCCGAGAAGCGCGGGGAAGAACGGGCACGCGTCGCGCGTCGACCCCGTCATCCGCCACGCCGACTTCCAGAGGTCTTTGTCGCCGTAGAGGTGCGCGCTGAGGTCCTTCGCGAGGTCGCCGGTGCAGAGCGCGACGCACGTCACCAACGCCGCGGCGGATCGCGTGCGGTCGACGACGAGGACGCCGCTGTCCGTCTCCCACTCGTGTTCTCTTCGTCTCGTCGTCGGCGGCGGCTCGGGCTCGGGCTCGGGCTCGGGCTCGGGCTCGGGCTCGGGCTCGTCGCATTCGCCGCCGCCGCCGCCGCGGACGCCGCGGCTCGCTTCCCTCGCGGCTGTCGCCAACGCGTCCAACGCGTCGCCGTCGCACAGCGGCCCCTCGCCGACGCGGTGGAGGTCCGGCCAGAACACCGCGCTCGGGGTCCCCGCGCCGCGCACCGCGTCCAGCAACCGCGTCGGGTCGCGCAGCAGGACGACGTCCGCGTCGAGGAGGAGCACGCGCGCGAACGACGACCCAGTCACCGCGAGGGGCTTGATCGCGAACCCGATCGTCGGACGGCGCGTCGCGGCGGCGGACGACGGCGCCCCCGCCGCGTCCACGCACACGTCTCCGTCCGACACCAAACTCGCGACGTTCCGACACCGAAGCGGCGCGACCGACGCGTCCGACTCCAACGCCGCGATCGCGTCCGCGGTGAGCTCCCCCGGCGCGTGCCACAACTCGATCGCGAGGACGCAGCCGACGCGTCGAATCGATCGCGCCGCGGCGACGGCGAGCGCGATCAACGCGCGACCGCCCGCGCACAAGACGATCCCGTCGCCGTCGGCGACGAACCCGGCGCGACGCGACGGGAGCGGGGACGTGTCCGGGTGGAACAGCGCGCGCACGCGCGACGTCGCGGACGCGAGCGCGTCGGCGTCGGCGTCGGCGCCGCCGCGCGTCGCGCGCGGGAGCGCCCAGCCGCCGCGACGATGCGCTCGCCGCCACCTCTTCTTCCCTCGATCGTCCTCCGCGAGAAGCTCGGGGACGCGCGTCTGGCCGCTCGGGTCGTTCGCGCTGCCGTCGCCCCACCCGTCCGGGACGGTGAGCAGCGCGCCGCCGCGCGGTTTCGCGCCGCCGCCGCCGTCGCCGCCGCCGTCGCCGCCGCCGTCGCCGCCGTCGTCGTCCGACGTCACCGTGAGGTGCCGACCGCGCGTCGCCGCGGCGACCTCGCCGACGAAAAAGTCGATCGGGAGAGTCACCGGGTACCGCCGCGCGAGCGCCGCCCTGGCGAACCGCCTGGACATGACGTACGCGCACGTCCCGGCGACGTACGGCGTGGGTTCGATCGCGAGCGCGAGGCCGCGAGGCAGCGGCGGCGACGGCGCCAGCGGCGTTCGTCTCGCGCGCCGCCCGAGGACGTCTTGGTTGTGCAGCAACAGGACGTCGTAACCGTCGCCGTCGGAGCGTTTCTGCGTCGCCGCGGCGTGCAGCGCGTTCAGCGCGTTGACGAACCCCGCGCGCAGCTCGACGTCGTCTTCGAGGATCAGCGCGTACGGCGCGCCGCCGCCGCCGCCGTCGTCGTCGCGGTCGAGGAACGTCCTCCACGCGCGATGGTGCGACCGCGCGATCGCGACTTCCGTGGGGGTGACCTCCGCCCACGACGTCAGCTCGCCGTTGTCGCGCTGCCGCCGCAGCTCGGTCGCGTCGAGGTCGTTCGCGTCGACGCCTTCGATGAGCTCGTACGCGGTCACGTTCGCGGTCGACGCCGCGGCCTGGGGAAGAGGCGAAGGAGGCGCGATGGGACGGAGGTTGAGTTTCGAGCCGGGTGCCGAGAGAGCGCAGTTGACATCGCGTCGATCGATCCCACGCCGCGCGCGCGGCCGGGGACGCACCTGGAACCGCGCGAGCCGTCCCGCGAGGCGAGGGAGGTGGACGACGAAGCACTCGCACGCGAACGCGAGGTCGGGGACGACCATCACGACGGGCGTGTCATCGTCGCGGTGACTGTGAGACTCTTTCGGCGGCTCCGAGGATTTTTGGGGACTTCTTTTCGAGGGGAGAAGCCAGCACGAGTCCTTCACTCGCCGCGCGCCGCGACCATGCGTACGCGCTCGAGCACCGGCTTCAACACTATCCCCGAGAACGTCGCGGCCGTCGTCTTCTCGCACCTCGGGAAGGACCCGAAGGATCGCATCCGCCTCGCCGCGGTGAGCAAGGTGTGGAGGAGCGCGGAGAAGTCGGACGCGTCGTTGCCTGGAACTCCGAGGGCGTTGTGCGAGTTCGGTAAGGAGTTTAACTCAGCTGTCGACGCGTCTGAGCACTGGAAGGCGTTCTACTGGTTCGAGAAGTCGGCCGATCACGGCGACCCTGAGGGCATGTTCTGGTTCGGCAAGTGGTACTTATACGGAGGCTGCACGGGGGGCTCCGTCACGGAAGAAAACTACACGAAGGCGGTGCACTGGTTCAAAAGGGCGTCCGAGCTGGGGCACGCCGAAGCGACCAGAATGGTCGCTTTGTGCTACGAGGACGGCCACGGCGTGGAGCGAGACTTCGCGAAGGCGATCGAGTGGAACGTGAAAGCGGCGGAGTTGGGTTGGGGATTTTCCGCGTGGTGGCTCGGGAGCGCCCACCTCTACGGCCAGCACGGCTTGACGGAGAACAACAACGAGGCGCTGAAGTGGTATCGACTCGCCGTGGAGCTCGGCGACGCGGACACTCGCCAACATTGGTGGGAAATGTCGCGAATGTGGGTAAACGATCTCGAGGCCGAGCTCGCGGCGGCGTGAGCGAGCGAAAGAACGAACGAACGCGTGAACATGCAATCGACGACGAACGCGACGCAGACGTCACCCGCCTCTCTCCGCCCCGCGCGCGTTTCCTTCCACCAACGCTGTACACGTAGTACGAGATTATCCTATGCGTATTTAGTCACGCGCGTGTTCGGAAAACTACCGCCGCTCCTGTCCGCGCGCGTGATTGGCTGCGACGTCGAGAAATGCGTCACCGCAATCGCGACGCGACTTCCGCGTCGCACTGCGCGACGCGCCGGCCAGCCATGGCGCTCTTCAGATTCGGGCACGTGCTCGTGCTCCTCCTCGCGATCCTCGCGCCGGGACTCGCGAGCGCGGGGAAGGACTACTACCGCATCCTCGGCGTGGACCGAGGCGCGGACGACCGGACGCTGAAGAAGGCGTACCGAAATCTCGCGCTGTGCGTCTCTCTCGAGTGCCCTCTCTTCTCTCTCTCGCGCGTCGACCGATCGTTCCCTTCCTCCGTCCGTCCGTCGATCGATCGACCCGCTCCCCTCGCCGCCGCGCCGCCGCGACCGCGTTCCTCGCGCGCTCACGCTCGTCTCCTCCCCTCCCGTCCGTCCCCCACCCCTCCCCGTCGCCTCGCAGGAAGCATCACCCCGACAAGGGCGGATCGCAGGAAAAGTTCGCGGAGATCTCGCAGGCATACGACGTCCTCTCGGACTCGCAGAAACGCGAGATCTACGACGCGTACGGCGAGGAAGGCGTCCAGCAGCACGAGGCCGCCGGCGGCGGCGGCGGCGGCCCCGGCGGCGGCTTCCCCGGCGGCTTCCCCGGCGGCTTCCCCGGCGGCGGCGGCGCGCAGTACACGTTCACGTTCGGAGGTCCCGGCGGCGGCGGCGGCGGCGGCGGCGGCGGGCGGGACCCGTTCGACATCTTCAACGCGTTCTTCGGCAGCGACGACGGCGGCGGCGGCATGGGCGGCATGGGCGGCGGCGGGTTCCCCGGCATGGGCGGCATGGGCGGCGGGTTCCCTGGCATGGGAGGCGGCGGCGGCCGCGCGCGCGGCGGCGGGCGAGGGCAACAGCAGCAGGAGCGTCCGAAGGAGAACCTCTACGCCAAGGACTCCGCGGTGACTAACCTGAGACAGGGGAAGTTCCCCGGGACGGACGCGAAGCACGTGTGGCTCGTGGAGTTCTACGCGCCGTGGTGCGGGCACTGCCGGCAGATGAAACCGATCTGGGAGCGCCTCGCGAGCGAGCTGAGGGGGTTCGTCAAGGTGGGCGCGGTGAACTGCGAGACGCAAAAGAGCGTCTGCGGGATGGAAGGCGTCGAGTCGTACCCGACGATCAAGATGAAGAAGGGCGGCGTGAGCACGCCGTACGACGGCGAGCGCGATCTATCAGCGATGAAGACGTGGGCGCTCGAGAAGCTGCCGGTGAACGTCGTGAACTTGCGGCGGCCGGAGTCGTTGACGTCGTTTTTGGAGAAGGACTGCGCCGACGCGAAAAAAGCCGCGGCGGACGGCGTCTGCCTCGTCTTCTTCAGCGCGGACACGGAGACCCCGGCGTGGCTGAAAGTCCTCGCGCACGCCAAGAAAGGCAAAGTCCCGGTCGCGGAGGCGCGCGCGCGGAACGAAGCGCTCGGGCTCCCCCTGGACGTGAGCGTCTTTCCGACGTTGATCGCGGCGTGCGGCGGCGACGTCGATCGAACGATAACCTACGACGGCGAGATCACGCAGGACATGACGCCGAGCGCGGTGACGGAGTGGGCGTCGTCGTTCGAGGGCGGGAAGAAGTGTAAGGACGCGCCGAAGAATCCGAAGACCGGGATGACGTTAGACGCGTCGATCGATTACTCGAAGATGCGCGTGAGCAAGCTGCGGGCGATTCTCACCGCGCACGGGATTCCGTGTTCGCTCTGCGCGGAGAAGGGCGACTTCGTGAAGGCCATCGCGGAGGCGGCCGCGGCGGGGGGCGGGCGGGCGAAGCAGGAGCTGTGAAGTGATATCGTCGTACAGTATCGATTGAATGATTTTTTTAACACCGCAGTGGTCTACTACTCTTTCGAGCGCCGAGCACGGATGAACGTCCCGTCCGATCAGACGCGCCGTCGCCGAATGCGAATCGTCCGACCGTCGGAGCCTCGCTCGGGAGGGTCTCCTTTCGGCGGTCGGAGTCACGTGGCATCGCGCCGCCGGCACGCGCGTCGTTCTCGTTCTCGCGCTCGCGCTCGATCTATGTCTACGTCACGTCGCGGGGAGGGATTACAGCTCGGTCGCGTCGTGCTTCTTCGACGGCTTCTTCTTCGAACCCTTCGTCTTCTTCGAACCCTTCTTCTTCCCTCCGTCTTCGCTTCCGCTTCCGCCCACCTCCCCCGCGTCGTCCGCGGCGACGTCGTCCTTCGGCTTCAGCTTCGTCCTCAAGAAGTCCGCGATGTCCGCCGCTTTCCAGTGCGCGCGGCCGTTCAGCTTCACGCTCTCCGCGCCCACCTCGTCGAAGTCCGCGTTCTCCGCTCGGAACTTTATGATCGGCATCGCGCCCTGCTTGTACACGAGCTTCACCTTGTGCCGCTTCTTCACCTCCTCGTGGTGGTCGTCGATGTACGCCTGGACCTCGGGGAAGTTCTTGAGCTGTCATCGGCACACCTCGAGCCTCGCGGCGAGGTACGTGCCGTCTTTGCGGCGCTCCGGCGCGCAGCATCGGAGGCACTCGCGATGGAGCGCGTCGGCGCTCGCGCGGTCGTCCGCCTCGGCGGTGTGCTTCGCGAGCACGTCGCACTCGCCGCACGGGGCGAGCCCGCTGAAGCCGAGATCGAGGCAGGTGGGGGAGGACGCCTCTTCCGCGCGCGCGGCGGTCGCAGTCGCGGCGATGGACGCGAGGAGGAGGACGACCGCGCGCACGCCGCGCGCGCTCGTCTCGCCCATGGCGCGCGACGGAGTGACGAACGATCGACGAGAATTTCTCAAGTAACCTTAAGCTGCAGGTAAAAAATGTAATTAAGTTCGGCGACGGCGTCGCCAGACCTCATCGGTCTTCTCCTCTCTACGCCAACCACCCCTCCCTACGAGCGCACGAACACGCGGAAGCTGTTCGGCGCGAGCTCGACGTGAAGCTCCCCGCCGGCGACGCCGATCCCCGCCCCCCCGTTCAGCGGCTCGACGAACCCGCACCCGTCCCCGCACGACTGCACCTTTTGCGAGATCGGCAGCGTCATCCTCTCCGGGACGCCCGAGCAGTTGAAGCACACGACCGCGACGTCGGAGCCGTCGGAGGAGACGCGCGCGAACGCCATCGTCGTGTTCGTGTGCGCGAGCGGGATCTGTTGCCCCGCGCCGTCCGCCAGCGCGGTGTGCGAGCGACGCAGACGCACGAGCTCGGCGGTTTGCTTAGCCGTGCCCAACCCGTCGCCGTCCGCGAGCGCGCGGGATAAGTTGATCGGCATGCGCATCGCGAGGTCGCCGTTCGGTCCTCCGGGAGCACCGCGCTCGCCGACCTCGTCGCCGTAGTACAAGCACGGGACGCCGCGGCCTAGGATGAGCGACGCCGCCGCGAGGGAGTAGTGCGCCTCGGGGTTGGCGAGCCGCGAGTGGATGCGCATCTGAGGGTCGTTCCATACAAAGCGATGGCGGGGTGGTGTTCATAGGCGTCAAGTGGAGTTGAAAGGCGTCGAGGTCGGGGATTGAACGCAAGGGGTGGGCGGGGAGACACGCCGGGAAAAGTCCTTAAGGATCGGCGTTCACCACGCCAACGCGGTCGTATGGGAACCAGTGTATAGAACGCGCCTGGTCGTGGTTCCCGAGAAAGTTGAGCAGCGTGAGGTTCCCGTACATCGACGCGTCGCGCTCGTACGAGTGCGCGAGCTCCCAGTAGTTGGCGTCGTTCAGCGCGGACCACAGCGCCTTCGAGAGCTGGTAGTTGGTGCCGCTGTGTAACACCCCGGGCGCGACGTGCGCGTTGTAGTCTCCGTGCATGAGCTCTCCGAGGAGGACGCAATCGGGCTTCACGCCGAGGCACGCGCGCGCGAAGTCTCTCCAGAACTCCGGCGGCACCTCGTGCGCGACGTCCAGGCGCCAACCGTCGATGTTCACGCCGCGCTCGGACAGCCAGAACTTCCCGGCTTCGAACAGGTGCTCTCGCACTCCCGGGTTGGAGTGATTCAACCGCGGCAGCCCCGCGTGCCCTTCCCAGCCCTCGAGCTCGATCCCGTTCGGTCCCTCCCTCGCGTAGTACCAGTCCCAGTACTGCGACGCGCGGCCGTTGCGATAGACATCCTGCGCCGCGAAGTGATCGCGTCCGGTGTGGTTGAACACGCCGTCGAGGATCACGCGGATGCCCAGAAAGTGCGCGGCGTCGACGACGCGTCGCAGCGTCGCGACGGACCCGAGCCTAGGGTCCACGTCGAAGTAATCCGCGGTGTCGTACCCGTGCCCGAGCTCGTTCGACGTCTTCATCAGCGGGCCGAGGTACAGCACCGTGCACCCGAGCCTCGCGACGTGCTCGAGCCACCCGTCGTCGATGAGCCTCTCGAGGCGATCGCCCGGCGCGAAGTTCGATGGCGGGCCCTCGCAGTCGCAAAACCCGAGCGTCTGGATCGCGTACACGACGGCGTTGGAGTACCACGCGGGCGGGCCGTCGCCGTTGCTGTGCGAGCGGTCCATCGTGTTCGCGAGGTGCCTCGGCGCCTCTCGCGCGGACGACGGCTCCCACTTCCTCGGCTGCCGCTGTTGCGGCTGCGACTGGTGGTGTTGCGGGCGCTGTTGATTGTGTTGTTGATGTTGTTGACGCTGCTGCTGCTGCTGCTGCTGCTGAGGCGCGGGCGGTCGTACGACGGTCGGCGGCTCCACGAACGACACCCCCGCGTCCCTCACCGCGAGCGCCATGAGCGACGACGCGTCGCCCGTGGACGGCAACACGAGCTTCCGGTTCTCGCCGTTCTCCCATCGCGTGCCGTCGTGCCACTTGTACTCGAGGCTTCGCGCGGCGGCGGCCTCGATGGTGATCACGTCGCCGTGCTTGACGCCGCCGTCGACGTTCCAGGCGCCGAGCGCGGGGTGCTGCCCGACGACGCGCGCGTTGGGGTTGCCGCCCTCGAGCTCGAACGTGAGGCGCACGACGTTGTTCGCGACGGCCGCGCGAGGGAGGACGGAGCGCGCGCGCGAGAGAGATCGAGATCGTCCCGCGAGACGTTGCCGCGACGGCATCTTGATTTTTTTGCCGCGAGCCGCGCGCGAGGAGAGCGGCGACGCGCGCGCGAGGAGCGCGGCGTCGCCGAGCACCGCGGAGGCGCTCATGGCGGCGTGTGGAGCGGAACGCGTCCGGCGGCGAGGCTGCGGCGCGTCGGCGTGAGACCGTGCGCGGCGAGTGCTGATATGAGGCACCCGTCGAACGATCGTGCGTCTCGAAGCGTCGTCTTCTTTGGATTGCAAAAAGCGGCTCGGGTTTCCGCACGCGGTGGAATTTATGCCAACTGTCACGTATGGGCAATCAGTCTCAGTTTTTTGAAGATCCTCACGAACCGTTTTTTCCGGTCTCCGGCGCTGTCCGGTTTGAACTCTCATCGGCCGGTCGGCGACCGGCGCGTCGCGGTCGCGGTCGAGACGAAATCTCATCGTTCGCGGGGCGCGCGTCACACGCGCGGGCGCCGCCTCGCCGCCCCGTCCCGCCGCCGCGCACCGAGCACCGAGCTCGCGCGCACGGGCGCGATGGCGACCGCGGCGCCGCCTCCCGCGGCGGCCGAACCCGCGGACGAGTTCGACGCCGTGGACGTCGAGGAGGGGCTGAGCAAGCCGCCCCCGCCTCCGACGCTGGAGCCCGAGGAGGCGGAGCACGTGCGAGGCGTCGTCGGGCGGTTGTTCGAGAAGCTGCGGCTGATGAGCTTGCTGAAGGTCGATCCGGGGATGCAGGCGAGTGTTTCGTGGGATCGCGTCGCGGCCGTCGTCGCGTGGTCGTCGTCGTCGTCGTCGCGGGCGAATCGCGAAATGCCGAATTTAGACGCGGATCGATCGTGGAAACCATCCATTCATCCATCATCTCTGACCGCCCGTCCCCCCCTCTCCCTCCCGTACACGCGCTTCGCACAGGCCGCGGAGATGTCCCGCGGCGTCGGCCTCGAGATATCCAGGGTCATGGAGAAGCAGCTCGCGCTCGAGACGCGATTCGAGGAGCTCATCAAGGAGCAGCCCGAGCTGAAGGCGCGGAACCACAAGGCGCCGTTTCTCGCGAATCAAAAAGAGCTCCACGACGTGACGTTCGAGCTCAGGGACACCACGGAGGAGCTGTGCAAGCGCCTGAAAGAAAACCCGGACGTCATGGATAACATCGCGTTCGCGGAGCGCGAGCGCGCGAAGCTCCAGGGGATCATCGCGAACCTTTTAGTCGACTTGCAGACGGGAACGTTTTGCAGCATGACGAAGTGGATCGAAGACGAAAAGAAACGCGAGCGCGAAATCAAGGAGACGTACGAGCGCGTCGCCGCGAAGGAGGCCGCGGTCGCGGAGCTGCGACAGAGGATAATAGACGAGCGCGAGCAGCACGCGGAGGCGATGAAGCAGAGAGAGGCGACGATCGGCGAGACGAAGGAGAAGCTCAAGACGGCCAAGGCGGAGATCGGCGTCGACCTGCGGTACAGGATGCGCGACATCGAGGGCGAGGCCTCGATGCGGGACAAGGTGAACGATCAGGCGCTGGACGACCTGAGAGCGGAGATCGAGAAGGTCAAGAAGCAGATCGCGCAGGAGAAACAGGCGCACAAGACGACGATGCATCACTTGCGGAAACGCGTGGAAAAGTCAAACGAGACGCTGGCGCATTGGCAAGAGAAGCACAAGAGGGACAGCGAGAAGATGGAGACGGAGATTTTGAAGGTGAAGCACAAGCACGAGGAGACGCTCGCGAAGATCAAAGAGATCGAGCCCGCGTATCTGAAGAAGAAAGCCGAGGACGACGAGAAGGAACGGCAGAGAGTGATTTGGGAGTCCACGGTGAAGGAGAGAGAGAAGAAGGCCATCACGCACGCGCGCGCGCGGGGGAACTGGCAGCTCGGTCTCGACGCGATCGCCGCGTTCAAGGCGGAGGGGAAGCCGCTCCCGGGGGCGAAGAAGGATAAGAAGGGAGGGAAGGGGAAGGGGGACAAGAAGGGAGGGAAGAAGGGAAAGAAGAAGTAGTCGTCCGCCAACAGCCCTGAATACCGATAGACCCGAAAGACCCGTCATCAAAACCTTGGACGTGCCTCTGGCTTTTTTCTCGGGGCAGGACAGGACCGACGTGGCCCGCTCTCGCGTCGCGGCGTCGGGATAACGCGTCGCGCGACCGCACGCGCGCGACCTATCGCTCCCATGTTCCCCCCCATCGTCCTCCTCCTGCTCCTCGCCGGCGTCGCCGCGGCGGAGGAACTCCCCCCCTCGCTCCCCCCCGCGCGGCTTCTCCGCAGCGTCGCGAACGCCACGACGGGCCTGCGCACGGACACGTTCGTGAAACCTCTCGGACGGCTCGAGCCCGAGGAGGTGATCAACACCCGCCCGTGGGGTCCCGCGGGCTCCTTGTTGCGGCCGGACACCCCCGAGAACGCGTCCATCCTGATCGTCGCCATCGAGTTCGACCTCGTCAGCGGGGAGACGCGCGAGAGCCTGCCGCTGGACACGCTCTGTGAGTCTTGAATATTCAGTTCGACTCGTCCCCGCTCTTCCCCTCGGACTCCTCGCTGTGCTCCACGCTGAGCTCCCCGTCCGCGCCTCGCCTTCGAATTCGCAGACAACCATCACCTGGTCATTCACACCAAAACGTCCAAAGGCGGCGCGTGGAAGCGCCCCTCCTCCTCTTCCTCCTCCGACGACGACGACGCGTCCTCGTCGCCCGCCGGTTCCGTGCTGTTCCGCGCCATAAGCGGCGTCTCGTACGGCCTCGAAGGCAAGCGCGCGCTGTTCTCGCGCGGGCAGAGCGCGCCGCTGACGCCGTGCGATACCGGGCTCGGCCTCGGCGGCGGCGGCGCGGAGTGGCGCGGCCGCCAACGCCGCGACCGCGCTTTGGAAACCGCCACGGGCGACGCGTTTTTACGAGGCGGCGGGA
Organism: Micromonas pusilla CCMP1545; assembly: GCF_000151265.4. Classification (NCBI taxonomy): domain Eukaryota; kingdom Viridiplantae; phylum Chlorophyta; class Mamiellophyceae; order Mamiellales; family Mamiellaceae; genus Micromonas; species Micromonas pusilla. Next base: position 1,273,911 of record NW_003315882.1, on the reverse strand, counting down.
AAATGTGGATCGAGCCGCCGAACACGCGTTGGGGCGCGAACGTTCACGTCATCGACCTGCGCTCCGTCGCGAGCGTCAGAGACGCGGTGCAGTGTAACTGCGAAGCGTACGCGAAGCGCGGGAACGACGGCGTGCCGCTCGTCCCGGTCGATTTAGACGGCCGCCCGTCGATCCTGATGAAGGGAAGAGAGGGCGGCGGCGTCCAGTGCTGCGGCGACCGCGCGCTCGGTCCGCTTCTTCCCGGCGCGGACCCTCGCGGCCCGAAACGCGCGGTCTCGCTGCTGTACAACGTGACGTACCTCGTCATGCCGACGGACGGCTCCGTCCCGGACGCGGTTCCCGAGCGGCACCGCGAGCTCGTGAAGCGCGTCCCGCTCGAGGCGACGCTGATGGTCAGCTCCGCGGCGGACGTGGACGGCGCGGCGTGCTTTGGAGAGTTCAACGCGCGTCCGTGCGGCGGCGTCGACGGCGACGGGTCGCCGGAGGCGATCGCGGCGGAGCGCGCGGCGTGGGACGCGCGCGCGGCGCGGCGCGGCGACAACGCGCCGGAGCCGCGGAACCAGACCTGCGACGTCGTCGTCGACGCGGAGACGGGCGAGGAGACGCGCGTCTCCGTCGCGTGGTCGCACCCGTTCACGCTGCCGGCGGGGACGGCGTACGACGTCTACAGCGCGGTCGGGCATCAGCACGTCGGCGGCCGCAACGTGCGGCTTATTAACGTCACGGACGGCGCGGATAACGCCGTCGTGTGTCAGAGCGACGCGGCGTACGGCGACGCGCCGGGCGTCGTCGGCGACGAGGCTGGGTTTCTTGTCGACATCGTCCCGTGCGTCTTCGACCCTCCCGCGCGTTTGAGCGCGGGCGAGTCGTACGTGCTTCGATCGGAGTACGACGCCGTGGGCGTCGCGAGACGTCCGCGCGGTCCCGGATTTCGCGGGCCGTACGAGGGCGTCATGGGGTACATGACGATGGTGTTCACAATCCCAGAGGGGTTCGACATCGGGGTGTTCAGCGCGAGCGGCGACCGCGTGATTCCGCCCGAGGAAGAGGAGGGCGCGGCGAGCGTTCGCACGTTGGAGAACGACGAGGACGACGAAGACGCCGCCGCCGGCTCCGGCGCGTGCGTCGTCGCGGCGAAAGCGGCGGCGGCGAACGCCACCGATGAGGAAGCCACCCCGTGGACCTCGATCCAGTTATCCGAAGACGCGAACTTCACGATGGCGTACAGGTTCGTGGACGACGATGAGAACGTGCAGTTCCGCCTCCGTCGCGAGAAACCCGCCTGGGTCGCGCTCGGGATTCATCGCCCGGGCGGTGACCACATGGCCGCGGCGGACTACGTCGTCGCGGAGAGCGCCGACGACGGCGAGACCTTCGCGGTGTACGAAGCCTACACGATGGCGTACGCGAAGCCGACGCCGAAGCGCGACTTCCCCGACGGCGACGCGCGCGACTCCGGGTTGAACGCGACCGACTGCGCGGTCGTCGCTACAGACGACGGCGTCGTGGAGGTGACGTTCACGAGAGCGGCGACCGTGGCCGAGGGCGACCCGTACGGCGCGAACGTCTCGAGGGGCGTCGCGACGGAGGTGATCTGGGCCGCGGGCGAGGACGGCGCCGGGTTCGAGATGGACTACCACGGGCAGGTCCGCGGGCACCTCGAGGTGACGTTTTAAAAGGGTGAGGAGAGAGCGAGCGACGAAAGAACGACGAACGCGCACCAAGATGCGACCGATGTGGAGGAAACAATTGTCAATGACAACTACTCAGCTACTGCTAAGCTAACCCAGACGATCGTCTGGGTGTCGGTCTAGAGTCTCTATACCGAAGAGGCACACGATTGTGTGCCTCTCGAGGTCGCGGACGGCTACCTCGACGCACGAGTGTTCGTGCGATAGCATGAGTGCTCGTGCGATAGCACGAGTGTTCGTGCGATAGCACGAGTGTTCGTGCGATAAGGTTACTTTTCACCTCTGCTGAAGTTACTTTCACCTGATCATCGTTGCGGACGCCGCTTCCCCCTTTTTTTTGGGTTTTTTTTCAGTTTTTTTTTTTTTTTGCTGTTGCTTTTACTCCAGCTCGAGCGCCTTGGACGCCATCGCGAGCGCGCCGTCGTACGTCTTGTTCCCGCCGATGAACCCCGCGGCGTGCACGAAGATGCACCCTTCGATCCCGGACAGCTCGCTCAGCGCGTCGTCGCGCACGCCGCGCCACGCCTTCGGCAGCCCGCGTCGCGAGTTGAACGACGACGGCGTCTCCGGAATCGCCTGGACGCGCCACGACCCTTTCCCGTCGTCGTACAGGACGTACTTCGGCAGCGTCGTCATCCCGCGCTCCTCCTCGAGCTCGAACAGGTGCTCTTTCCACGGGCAGAACGTCTCGAGCTTCAGGATTTCCCCGGACGCGTGCGTCGCGGACGCGGCGTCGAGGGCGTCGATCACGTGCGCGCGCGCCGGGTGCCACACTTCGCCGTAGTATCTCACGGCGTCTTCAAACTCTCCGCCCGCGAGCGCCATGGCTTTCTCGAACCCGGCCATCTGCGTCTCGTCCGTGAACGGCTCGTTCCAGTTCGCGTTGAACTTCCCCACGCGCGCGCTGAGGCCGGTGTTGTCCACGTACAGCGCGGGTTTGTCGCTCTCGAAGATTTGCACGCCGTTGTCCACGCCGTCCACGCACTCGACGAAGGACTTGTAGACTTTGAGGTAAATCTTCTCCACGATCGGATCGGCCGCGTCCTTCTTCAGGACGTTCGCGACGATCTCGCGGCCGAAGTGCTTGTACACCAACCCCGCGGAGGACAGCTTCGTGGTGTGGCCGTGCCCGAAGACCTCCTCGAAGCCCTTCTGGTGGTGATCGAAGCGAAACTTTTCAGGCTCGTACGTCGCGCCGACGTCGATGACGATGTCGCACTCGCTCAGGAGATCCTGGTCGCGCGTCCTCACGATCGTCGCGTCTGCGTAGGCTTTCGTCAGCCTCAGGAGGTGGCATCCGAGCGCCTCGTCACAGTGGAAGGACCCGTCGTGGGTGCCGATCTTGGTTGGGGCCATCCTCTTCGTGGACATGCAGCGGACGGCGAACGCGCGGATCGCTCGACGATCGGCGGGGGGAGACGAGGGGGCGGCGGCGCGGCGGAACTGACGCGCGGCGGTCGCGTCGCGGGCGGTGACGCGCGCGAGTGCGGAGGAGGTGAGGAGGAGGAAAGAGCGCGTCGTCGACGGCGTCAAGCGCGAAGCCGCGAGGAGCATGCAGAGGCGCAGCGCCGCGTGGAGTGGCGCGCGCCGCCGGTTCGCGCGCGATCTTGCGAACCGGCCGCGTCCAAGAACCAGAAGTCGTCCTCGTCACCATTTTGTTGTTAGCTCTCCCTCTCCGCGGCTGCCGGCACACGCGACCCGCGCTCGCACGCGCCCGCGTTCAGACCGCGCCTCGCCGCATCGCCGTCGCGACCGTCGACGTCGAAACGCCCGCGCGCCTCTCGAAGTCTCGCGCCCGCGCGCGTCTCGCGTCCCCCGCGCCCGCCCTCGCGCTCCCTTCGGATAAAGCGCAATAATGACGCAGCACGCGCCGCATCACGACCCGTCCGCCTCCTCGAACGAATCGAGGGAGGTCCGCGGCGTCGGCTCGCGCCTCTTGCAGCTCATGAAACAAGATGCGGGGGTATCCCAAGCCGACCGCGTCGTCCCGCACGGCGCGCACCTCCACGGCGGCCCGCACGGCGTCGACGCGCTCGTGCAGGGCGGCGTCGGGACGTCGACCGCGTCGTTCCGAGAAGAGAGCGACACCATGGGCGTCGTCAGGGTCCCCGCGAACCGATACTGGGGCGCGCAGACGCAGCGGTCGCTGCAGAACTTCAAGATCGGCGGCGAGAAGATGCCGATGGAGATCCTGCGCGCGCTCGCCATCGTGAAGCACGCCGCGGCGACGGTGAACCAAGATCTGGGCAAGCTGGACGCGCCCCGCGCCGCCGCCATTCGCGCCGCCGCGCTCGAAGTCATCGAAGGCAAACTCGACGAGAACTTCCCCCTCGTCGTGTGGCAGACCGGGTCCGGGACGCAGACGAACATGAACGTGAACGAGGTGATCAGCAACCGCGCGATCGAGATCATGGGCGGCGTCGTCGGGAGCAAGTCGCCCGTGCACCCGAACGACCACGTCAACATGTCGCAGGTGCGTTCTATACAAACGTTTTTCACCCATCGCCCGGTTTCAATATTTGATCGCATCTCCTTTCAACTGACCGGTAAACTTTTTTTGTATGGAATGGCCCGCAGTCGTCCAACGACACGTTCCCCACCGCGATGTCCGTCGCGACCGCGTACGAGGTCCAGGAGGGTCTGATGCCCGCGCTTCGCGTCCTTCGCGACGACCTGGACGCCAAGTCGGAGGCGTGGAGCGGGATCGTGAAGATTGGCCGGACGCACCTCATGGACGCGGTGCCAATCACGCTCGGGCAAGAATTCGGCGGCTACGCGCAACACGTGCGAAACTCGCTCCTGCGCGCCAAGGCGTCCATGGTGCATCTCACCGAGCTCGCGATCGGCGGCACCGCGGTCGGCACCGGGATTAACTCGCACCCGGAGTACGCGGAGCGGATGGCGAGGCAGATATCCAAGCTCACCGGGCTGCCGTTCGTCTCCGCGCCGAATAAGTTTGAATCGCTCGCCGCGCACGACGCGCAGACGGCGCTCTCGGGGATGTTGAAGACCATGGCGCTGTCGCTTCTGAAGATCTCGAACGACGTCCGCATGCTCGGCAGCGGCCCGCGCGCGGGGCTCGGAGAGCTCTCGCTCCCCGCGAACGAGCCCGGGAGCAGCATCATGCCCGGGAAGGTGAACCCGACGCAGTGCGAGGCGATGATGATGGTGTGCGCGCAAGTCGTCGGGAACGACATGGGCGTCGCGATGGGCGGCGCCGCGGGATCCCACTTTGAGCTCAACGTCGCGAAGCCTCTGATCGCGTACAACAACCTGCAGAGCATCAAGCTGCTGTCCGAGGCGAGCGTGAGCTTCGCGGAAAATTGCGTCCGCGGGATCGAGCCGAACATCGAGAGGATCGACGAGCTCATGCGGTCGTCGCTCATGCTCGTGACGGCGTTGAACCCGCACATCGGGTACGACAACGCGGCGAAGATCGCGAAGAAGGCGCACGCGGAGGGGAGCACGCTGAAAGAGGCGGGGGTGCGGCTGGGGTTGCTGACGTCCGAGCAGTTCGACGAGTGGGTGCGGCCGGAGTTGATGACCGCGCCGGAGGTGCCGCCGACGTCGAAGCTGTGAGCGGGGGGGGGCGGGGCCAGGGTCGCTCGCGGGGGGCGGAGAGAGGCGGGTGACGTCGCGCGTCGCGTTCGTAGTCGATTGCATGTTCACGCGTTCGTTCGTTCGTTCGTTCGCTCACGCAGCCGCGAGATTGGCCTCGAGTACGTGCACCATGCTTCGCGAGACTGATAATACTTCTTCCCACCATGATGGTTTGCGGGCGTCTGCGTCGCCGAGCTCCACAGCGACGCGAAACCACTTCAGCGCCTCGTCGTCGTTCTCCGTCAAGCCGTCCAGGCCGTAGTAGTGGGCGTTCCCGAGCCACCCCGCGGCAAGTGCGTTACCCAACTCCACCGCTTTCACGTGCCACTCGATCGCCTTCGACCCGTCGATCTCCACGCCGTCGCCGTGCTCGTAGGACAAAGCGACCATTCTGGTCGCTTCGGCGTGCCCCAGCTCGGACGCCCTTTTCCACCAGTGCACCGCCTTTCTGTTTTTTTCTTCCGTGCAGGCACCGCACACACACACCGGGGGGGGGGGGGAGCGCGAGTACGCGGTGTACTGCGCGAGCCAGTACATGCCCTCAGGGTCGCCGTGATCGGCCGACTTCTCGAACCAGTAGATCGCCTTCCATTGCTCATCAGCTGAGCGAAACTCTTGACCGAGCTCGCTCAACTCGCTGGGAGTTCCAGGCAACGACGCGACTCCCCCCTTCTCCGCGTCCCTCCACACCTTGCTCACCGCGGCGAGCCTGACGCGATCTTCCGGGTCCGTAAGGTGCGAGAGCACGACGGCTGCGACGTTCTCGGGGATAGTGTTGAAGCCGGTGCTCGAGCGCGTCCACATGGCTCGGATCTGAGCGTGCAGCGGCGGCGGGGCGCGCGGAAGAGTGGTCCCTCGTTGCTTCAAACTGGACTTGACGAAGAAGACAAGGAGGCGGGGGACGCTTCAAGTAGAGCTGCGGCGCTGAAGGCTAAACTTCGTCTATTCGTCCAGCAGTTCAGCTGTATTCACCAGGTGTTCACTCGCCTCGCGCGCGCGCCACCGCGAGCCCCCGCCTCGCCGAGCATGGGAGCGTGCGCCGCCCGTGAGCGGGGGGGCGGGGCGGAGGGTCGCGCGCGCGGGGGGCGGAGAGAGGCGGGTGACGTCGCGCGTCGCGTTCGTAGTCGATTGCATGTTCACGCGTTCGTTCGTTCGTTCGTTCGCTCACGCAGCCGCGAGCTCGGCCTCGAGTACGTGCGCATTGATTCGCGAGACTTCCCACCATGGTTCGCGAGCGTTCGCATCGCCGAGCTCCAACGCGAGTCGAAACCACTTCAGCGCCTCTTTTGTGTTCGGCGTCAAGCCGTGCCGGCCGTAGAGGTGGGCGGACCCGAGCCAAGACGCGGAAAATCCACAACCCAACTCCGCCGCTTTCACGTGCCACTCGATCGCCTTCGCGAAGTCTCGCTCCACGCCGTGGCCGTCCTCGTAGCACGTAGCGACCATTTTGGTCGCTTCGGCGTGCCCCAGCTCGGACGCCCTTTTCCACCAGTGCACCGCCTTGTTGTAGTTTTCTTCCGTGCAGGCGCCCCCCGTGTAGCCTGCGAAGGTGTACGACGCGAACCAGAACATGCCCTCAGGGTCGCCGTGATCGGCCGACTTCTCGAACCAGTAGATCGCCTTGCCGTGCTTATGAGCTGAGCGAAACTCTTGACCGAGCTCGCTCAACTCGCTGGAAGTTCCAGGCAACGACACGACTCCCCCCTTCTCCGCGTCCCTCCACACCTTGCTCACCGCGGCGAGCCTGACGCGATCTTCCGGGTCCGTAAGGTGCGAGAGCACGACGGCGGCGACGTTCTCGGGGATAGTGTTGAAGCCGGAGCTCGAGTGCGTCCGCATGGCTCGGATCTGAGCGTGCGGCCGGCGGAGGGGGCGCGGGAAAGTGGGCGTCGTTGCTTTCTTTACCTCAACTGAACTTGAAAAACTCTGGAAAAACTTCGTCCATGTGCGTGCTAACAGCAGCAGTCCAGCTGTGTTCACTCACTCGCCTCGCGCGCGCGCCACCGCGAGCCCCCCCCCCCGCCGAGCATGGGAGCGTGCGCCGCCCGCCCGCGTCGGATCGTCGACGCCGCCGCCGCCCCCGACGACGCGATCGGCGTGGACGTGGACGCGAACCTCGCGCGCGCGATACTCGCGAGCGCGCCGTGCCTTCGAACGCGGTCCGCGCTCGCGCAAGTCTCGCGCGCGTTCGCCGCCGCCGCGAGGGACGTCGCGTCCCTGCCCGCGACGCTCGATCTCGACGGCGCCGACGCCGCGCGCGCGCGCGCCGCGGCGCGGTCGATCGACGACGCGATATTCGCCACCCTCCCGCGCGCGACGCTCGAGAACGTCCTCCGCGCGCGCCCGCTCGAGCTCGAACGACGCGTCGCGCTCTTCGCCGCGTTCTGCGGCCGCGTCGACCTCCTGAAGACGCTCCGTCGCCGCGGCGTCGCGCTCGACGCCGACGTCTGCGCCGCCGCGGCGACCGGCGGGCGCGCGGACGTCCTCGCGTGGCTCGTCGAGCGCGAGGGCGCGGCCGCGGCGTGGGACGTTCGCGTCTGCGCGCTCGCGGCGCGTCACGGCCACCTCGACGTCTTGCAGTACGCGATAGAGCGCGACTGCCCGTGCGACGCGTCGCACGTCCGCGTCCTCGCGCGCGAAGGGATGCACACGGACGTCGTCTCGTGTCTCCGCGTGATGGGCGTGTGGACGAAGGTCCCGGAGCGAGGGAGGGACCTCGTGCGTCGAAAGGCGCTCGCACCGCCGCCGCCGCCGCCGCCGCCGCGGGGGGGAGGGGCGACTTCCACGGGCTCGAGGGGCGTCGCCGCCGGGTCCGGGTCCGCGCCGCCGACGCCGCGGCTCGCGCGGTGGCAGCCCGAGCTCGTGCGCGCGGTCGCGCTCGCGGTCGCGGTCTTCGTCGGCGCCGCGCTGGTCGTCGCCGCGGTGATCGTCGCGGCGGTGGTGCGCGCGTTCGTGCCCGTCGTCGGCGTCGCCGCCGTCGCCGCCGTCGCCGCGGACGCGGCGGAGTGGCGCGCGGAGACGATGGCGAACGGCAGCGCGGGGACGGCGGGGGTTGGGACGACGACGGCGACGGCGACGACGGCGGCGGCGACGCGGAGCGTCTGAACGTGCGCGCGCGAAACGAGACGAGACGACGACGGCGGTAGAGTATTCTGTGTACGACACGCAATTTTCCTGACCTCGACGTGCCGCGCCGTGGTCTCGCTGCGCTGATGAGCGCCGATCGCAGCTGCGATCGCGTGACTGATGAAAGCACGCCCGACCGCGGTTCAGACGCCATTCGGGCCTGCGAAGGCGCCGGGTCGAGCAGCTCCGTCGACCCGAGCACCATGTCCGTGATCGATCGGTTCCCGCACTCCACCGCGGAGCTTCGGCGGGTGAAGGCGGTGCAGTTCGGCGTCCTGAGTCCCGAAGAGATCGTGCGTCCCTCGGCGATCGCTCCCGATCTTGCGATTTCGTCCTCGCCGTTCAGCGACAGCGATCGCGAGGAAAAAAATAGGGTTCGCTCGCTCCCTCCCTCGATCGCGCGCGCTGATCCCCGTGCCCTTTCCCTCGCCTCTCCGTCCAACAGCGCAAGATGTCCGTGTGCGAGGTCGAGACCGCGGAGACGTACGAAAAAGGCCGACCGAAGCGCGGAGGCTTGTCCGACCCGAGGATGGGAACGATGGACCGCAGCATGACGTGCGAGACGGACGGCATGGACAGTAAGGACACGCCGGGGTACTTTGGGCACCTGGAGCTCGCGAAGCCGGTGTACCACCACGGGTTCATCAATAACGTCGTCAGAGTGCTGCGCTGCGTCGGGTACTCGAGCTCGAAGCTTCTTCTGGACAAGGTGCGCGTTCGCGAGCGCGCGTCCGCGAATTAGTTTTTCCCGCCGTCCAGCCGCCGAGGCGTCGCTCCGCCGCAGGATCGCGAGGCGCCCGCGCGGGCGCGATCGCGCGCGTGATCCGCCCGGCGCGCGGCGCGCGCGGCCGCGCGATGGCGTCCGCGCGTCTGTGGGATCCCCCGAGCGCGAGCTCGCCCGGATTCGACCGCCGATCGCGCCTCGCGCGCGGCGCGTCGCGGCCCGCCCGCGGACGAATTCGTCGTCGCTCGCGAGAGCATCTCGCAGTCTGATGAAATCAATCACTCACGCGTCGTGCTCACCCTCTCTCGTCCCTCCCCGCGACCACGACAACAACAACAGAACGACGACCCGCGGTTCGTGGAGATCATGAAGATCCGGAACCCGAAGCATCGACTGAAGAAGTTCGCGGACACGTGCAAGACGAAGAAGATCTGCCCGAGCACCGGGACGCCGCAGCCGCAGTACCGCCTCGACGGCATGAAGATAACCGCGGAATTCAAGGTATCGGCGGATGAGGAAGACTCGGGGATGATGTCCTACGGCGGCGAGCGCAAGATACAAGTCACCGCGGAGATGGCGCTGAAGATATTAAAGAACATCAGCGACGAGGACTGCATCGCGTTGGGTTTATCCCCCGAGCACGCGCACCCGTCGTGGTACATCTTACAGGTGCTGCCGGTGCCGCCGCATCCGGTGCGGCCGTCGGTGGCGTTCGACGCGTCCACGCGCTCAGAGGACGACCTCACGGTGAAACTCATGGAGATCGTGCGGATGAATAAGAACCTGCAGAAACAGGAGATGAACGGCGCGCCGCAGCACGTCATCGGCGAGTTCACGGAGCTTCTGCAGTATCACATCATGACGTTTATGGACAACACCGTCGCGGGACAGCCGAGGTCGCTCACGAGGAGCGGTCGCCCGATCAAGTCCATCTCCGAGCGTCTGAAGGGTAAGAACGGGCGCATTCGCGGGAACCTCATGGGCAAGCGCGTGGACTTCTCCGCGCGCACGGTGATCACCCCGGACCCGAACTTGATGCTCGACGAGCTCGGCGTCCCGTGGAGCATCGCGTTGAACATGACGTACCCGGAGATGGTGACGCCGTATAACATCGAGCGGCTTCGGAAGCTCGTGGAGAACGGGCCGCACCCGCCGCCCGGGGAGACGGGGGCGAAGTACATCATCCGCGAGGACGGGCAGCGGTTGGACTTGAGGTTCCTGAAGAAGGAGTCCGATAAGAGACTGGAGTACGGCTACAGGGTGGAGCGGCACATGATCAACGGGGATTGCGTGCTGTTTAACCGGCAGCCGTCGCTGCACAAGATGTCCATCATGGGTCACCGCGTCCGGATCATGCCGTACTCGACGTTCCGAATGAACATCTCCGTGACGCCGCCGTACAACGCGGACTTCGACGGCGACGAGATGAACATGCACCTGCCGCAGTCGTTGGAGACGAGGGCGGAGGTGCAGGAGCTCATGATGGTGCCGAAGATGATCGTGTCCCCGCAGGCGAACAAGCCGGTGATGGCCATCGTGCAGGACACCCTCCTCGCGTCGCGCTTGATGACGAAGCGCGACACGTTCATCAAGAAGGACGTGTTCATGAACATCCTGATGTGGCTCGAGAACTGGGACGGGAAGGTGCCGAAGCCGGCGATCTTGAAGCCCGAGCCGCTGTGGACGGGGAAGCAGGTGTTCACGATGTTTCTTCCGGACGTGTCGCTCACGAAACAGAGCGCGTGGGCGAAGGATAACGACCCGCACGACTTCTCCGTGGAGGACACGGGCGTCCGGATCGAGAAGGGCGAGCTCATCACGGGCATCTTGTGCAAGAAGACGTTGGGATCAGGCGGCGGCGGGCTGATTCACGTGATTTGGGAGGAGTGGGGACCGACCGCCGCGCGCGGGTTCGTGTCGCAAGTCCAGTGGCTCTTGAACTACTGGCTCCTTCAGCACGGGTTCACGATCGGCATCTCGGACACGATCGCGGACGACGGCACGATGAACTCGATCAACGACACGATCACCAAAGCGAAGCAGGACGTGAAGGAGGTGATCGCCCTCGCGCAGACGAACGCGCTCGAGCTCCAGCCGGGGATGACGATGCAGCAGTCGTTCGAGCAAAAGGTGAACCAGATTTTGAACAAGGCGAGAGACAACGCGGGGAACTCCGCGCAAGGCTCGCTGGACGACACGAACAACGTGAAGATGACCGTCACCGCGGGGTCCAAGGGATCGTTCTTGAACATCTCGCAGATGATCGCGTGCGTCGGGCAGCAAAACGTCGAAGGGAAGCGGATCCCGTTTGGATTCGACGGTCGATCGTTGCCGCACTTCACCAAGGACGACTACGGCCCGGAGAGCCGCGGGTTCGTCGAGAACTCGTACCTCAGAGGGCTCACGCCGCAGGAGTTCTTCTTCCACGCCATGGGCGGCCGCGAAGGGCTCATCGACACCGCGGTGAAGACGTCCGAGACGGGGTACATCCAACGCCGGCTCGTGAAGGCGATGGAGGACATCATCGTCAAGTACGACGGCACCGTGCGAAACTCCGCCGGGGACGTGATTCAGTTCCTCTACGGCGAAGACGGCATGGACGCGACGTACGTGGAGTCGCAGAAGATCGACACGCTGAGGCACGACAAGGAGAAGTTCAAGCGAACGTTCCACCTCGACCCGGACGAGCCGAACTTTGGGAAAGGCTGGATGTCCGAGGCGCAGGCGAACGACCTCGCGAACAGCGTGGAGAAACGCGCGCTTCTCGAGGCGGAGTGGGAACAGCTCAAGCTCGACCGCGCGGAGCTTCACAAGGTGATGACGACCGGGGATCCGTCCGTGCACCTCCCGGTGAACTTGAAGCGGATCGTGTGGAACGCGCAGAAGAACTACGGGCTCGTGAAGGACACTTCCGCGCCCGGTCGGGAGCGCGACGAGCTCCAAGCCGTCAACGTGATCGAATCCGTCCGGAGCATGCTCAACGGCCTCACCGTCGTGCCGGGCGGGGACGAGTTATCCCTCGAGGCGCAGAGGAACAGCACCATCCTGTTCTTCGCGCTCGTGCGATCGACGCTCAGCGCGAAGCGCGTCATGAAGGACTTCAAGCTCTCCCCCGCGGCGTTCAACTGGGTCGTCGGCGAGGTCGAGTCCCGGTTCAAGATGGCGCTCGCGCCCCCCGGGGATGGCATCGGCACCGTCGCCGCGCAGTCCATCGGCGAGCCCGCGACGCAGATGACCCTCAACACGTTCCACTTCGCCGGTGTATCCGCGAAGAACGTGACCCTCGGCGTCCCGCGTCTGAAGGAGATCATCAACATCGCGAAGAAGATCAAGACGCCGTCGCTCACGGTGGCGCTGCGTAAGGACCTCGCGGGCGACCGCGCGATGGCGAAAAACGTGCAAGCGAGCTTGGAGTACACGACGCTTCACAGCGTCGCCGCGGTGAGCGAGATTTACTACGACCCGGACCCCACGGACACGGTCATCGAGGAGGACAAGGAGTTCGTTCGCGCGTACTACGAGATGCCGGACGAGGAGGTGGACCCGGCGCGGATGTCTCCGTGGGTGCTGAGGATCGAGCTCAACCGCGAGATGATGGTTGATAAGAAGCTGCTCATGGCGGACGTCGCGGAGCGCATCAACGAAGACTTCCAGGACGACCTGTCGTGCATCTTCAACGACGACAACAGCGAGAAGCTCATCGTGCGGATCCGCATCATGAACAGCGAGCTCGAGAAGGAGCAGGGCGCGAGCCAGACCGAGGACGAGGTCTTCTTGAAGCGTCTGGAAGCGCAGCTGCTCAACTCGCTCGCGTTGCGCGGGATTCCGGATATCAAAAAAGTCTTCATCCGCGAGGCGAACACGATGGGCCTGGACCCGGAGACGGAGACGTACGCGAAGAAATCGGAGTGGATGCTCGACACCGAGGGCGTGAACCTCCTCGAGGTGATGAACCACGAGGACGTGGACTTCACGCGGACGACGTCGAACCACCTCATCGAGGTGATCCAGGTCCTGGGCATCGAGGCGGTGCGAAACGCGCTTCTGAAGGAACTCAGAGGCGTCATCGAGTTCGACGGCTCGTACGTCAACTACCGCCACCTCGCGATCCTCGTCGAGGTGATGACGTACCGTGGGCACTTGATGTCGATCACCAGGCACGGGATCAACCGCGTGGAGACCGGGCCGCTCATGCGCTGCTCCTTCGAGGAGACGGTGGACATCTTGATGGAAGCCGCCGCGTTCGCGGAGCGCGATCGCATGTCCGGTCTCTCCGAGAACATCATGCTCGGGCAGTTCTGCCCGCTCGGGACGGGCGAGTTTGGCCTGCACCTGAACGAAGACGTCCTGAAAGAGGCCGTGGACTTGGATCTCACCACGCACTCCGCGGACGCTCTCGGCGCGGGGACGACGCCGGCGAGAGGCACGACGCCCGGCGGGGTGGGGTCCGCGTCGCCGTCGTTTTTGTTATCCCCGCAGGCGCACGCGAGTCCCTTCGACGACACGATGCGGTTTTCGCCGTACACCGAGGGCGGAGGCGGCGGCGGCGGCGGCGATGGGATGGGGTTCTCGCCGACGTCTCCCGGGTACAGCCCGACGAGTCCGGCGTACAGCCCGACGAGTCCGGCGTACAGCCCGACGAGCCCGGCGTACAGCCCGACAAGCCCGGCGTATTCGCCCACATCTCCGGCGACTCGCCACA
>NW_003315882.1:1249497-1259968 GCF_000151265.4 Micromonas pusilla CCMP1545 | reverse complement strand
CCCGGCGTATTCGCCCACATCTCCGGAGTACTCGCCGACATCGCCGGCGTACAGTCCGACGTCGCCGGCGTACAGCCCGACCTCTCCGGCGTACAGCCCGACGTCGCCGGCGTACAGCCCGACGTCGCCGGCGTACTCGCCGACGTCTCCGGCGTACAGCCCGACGTCGCCGGCGTACAGCCCGACGAGCCCGGCGTATTCGCCGACGTCTCCGGCGTACTCGCCGACGTCGCCGGCGTATTCGCCGACGTCGCCGGCGTACAGCCCGACCTCTCCGGCGTACAGCCCGACCTCTCCGGCGTACTCGCCCACGAGTCCGCAGTATTCGCCCACTTCCGTGGGCTTATCTGACGTCGAAAACGCTCCGACGCGGTCGCCCACCTCGCCGCAGTACTCGCCGACGGAGGGCGCGTTCTCGCCGATGGAGACGACGGAGAAGGAGGAAGAAGAATAAACTTGACGCGCTGGCGCCGCGCGACGACAACACATAGAAAACAAAAAACCGATTCATCAATAATAGAAACGATACACGCGAGCGACTTAACGAGCGAACGAACGAACGAACGAACGAACGAACGAACGATCGCGTGTGGTAGTCGTATCATTACACCGCGTCGAGTCGTCGTCAAGGATACTCCTCGTCCGGGATGATGGGTTTCGAGAATCTCATCGTGTCCGGCCGGCCGCATCGCTCCATCACCACGTTCTCCTCCACCGTGTCCGGCATCGCCGCCGCGATCGTCCGCCGCAGCAGCAGCTCCTTGCTCCGCTCCACGCGCGGCGGCTCCAACAGCGGCTCGTACGCGTAGATCGCGCCCTGCTTATACTTCTTCGCGAGCTCCACGACCGCGGCCCGCGCCGCCTCCGCCTCCTCCGGCGTGTACGCCAACACGAATCCGTCCTCGCGCCAGTCCTCCGCGAACCCGAACGCCTTCCACCACGTCCGCGGCTTGGGGTCCAACGTCTCCAGGTCCTTCTCCATCCTCGCGTTCGCCGCTTTGTTCGCCTCGATGTCCGCCTTCTCGCCCATCGGGTTAAATCCCGTGAGCGCGAACAGCCGCGTCTGCGTCACCGTCCGCGGGAACAGCAGCGGCCACTCAAGCGGCTCCCACTTCGGCGGGCGGCTCGAGATGGGTCGCAGGTACAGCGTCACGTGTGGCATCTCCGTGACGTCGGTCCATCCGTCGTACGCGCCCGCCCAGAGCTGCTTCAACATCTCGACCTTGCGCCCGGGAGGGAACATGAGCTCCTCGTCGTCCACCCAGTACGGGGGCTTGCCCGCGGCGCCCTCCGGGGGGCCGCTCGCCGCCATCGTGCGCGTCGTCGAGGGGCCTTGCGACGATCGCCGCCGCGAGGGGGATCGCGATCGCGCGAGGGGCGACGACGCGACGCCGCGACGGAGCGCGACCGCTGAAGAGCTCGCCGCGAGGAGGCCGGCGACGACGCCGAGCGCGAGAGCTCGCGGGCGGCACGAAGAAGCGGCGAGCGCGGCGGATCGAACAGACGTTGGGGCTGTCCTCGTCGACAGGCGCGCCAGCATGCGCGGCGTGTTGTGATTCACGTCTTCGCCCGACGCGAGAAAGTTCTGAGAAAGTTCCTTCGAAGCGCGCAGACGACAGACACCTGCCACAGACCAACAGACGCGGACGACTCTTCTGGTTTTCGGCGGGACGGCGACGGGTCCTAAGCACCGCGAATGAACGAACGAGCGCGATACGTCGCGCGCGCACACAAACGCTACCGCATCCTAGCTAGTCGTGCTCTCTACCCACCGGCGCGTCGGCCCGGCGCGCGCGTCGCCCACCCCCGCGCTTCGCCTCCGCCCCGCCCCCGCCGCCGCCGCCGCCGCGCGCGCCGGCCCCACCCTCGCCTCGTCCCACGGCCCGTTGATCTGCGCCTTGTACCGCATCATGCGCACCAGCATCCTCGGCGCGACGTGCGCGATGAAACACGCGACGCACGCGTACGCCGCGACCGCGACGCGCCCCGTCCGCCCCGGGACGCGCGACGTCGCCGCTGCCGCGGCGAAGTGAAGGACGAGCGCGAGCGCCGCCTCAGGGTCGTTCCATACGAGCGAATGTCGGGGTGGAGTTGAAAGGCGTCAGAAGCGGAGTTGAAAGGCGTCGATGGTGGGTATTGAAAGCGAGGGGTGGGCGGAGAGATGCGCCGAGCAAAGTCCTTAAGGATCGGCGTTCACAACGCCGACGCGGTCGTATGGGGACCAGTGTATAGGACGCACCTCCGCGCGAAATGCGCGCGTCGACGCCCGCCGCGCGTCGCTTCGCATCCCCTGAACCGTCGCGAACATCGTGACGGACGTCAGCGCGCACGCGCGCGCGGCCGCGGTGGAGTCCAGCCGCGAGCACAGCAGCGCGGACGCGAGCGCGGCCGCGGAGAGGCTGACGCCGTTCCTCGGCGGCGTCGCGGCGTCGAAATCGTCGCCGCCGCCGCCGCCGCCGCCGCCGCCGCCGCCGCGCTCGCGGCGCGCGTAGTCGAACGACAGCACGTGCACGAACAGCGCCGCGATCGCGCCCGCGACCGCGACGTCCGTCGACACCGCCGCGACCGCCGCGGCGCGGAACGGCGCGGACGACGCCGCGAGCGCGGCCGCGAGCGCCGGCGCCGCCGCCGCGATCCGCGCGCCGGCGACGCGGAGCCCCATCCTCGGGCCTCGCGTCGCCATCGCGCCGAGGAGCGCGCACGCGGTCGACGCGACGTTCGCGGCGAGGACGCGCGCGGGCGCGACGCGCCCGGCGTGGACGTGCGCGACGGCGACGGACGCGAGGACCGCGCACGCGAGCTGCGCGGAGACGACGCGCGCGACGGACGTCGCGGCCGAGAGCGATCGCGGGATCACGCGTCCGTTCACGACGACGCGCTCGAGGAAGGAGTCGTCCGTGTGGTTGTCCGGGTACGGCTGCCGCCTATACGGCGGCGGGGAAGGGACGGGAGGGGGAGGGGGGGGTCGGCGATCGTCGATCGACGCGGGTTGACGCGGGTCGTCCGATGGAGGACGGACGGAACGCGACGACGACGACGCGGGCGGGCGGGGCGGATCGTCGTCATCGGAGAAGGACGGACGCGCGGCGCACCGGTACAAGATCCGCTCCCACTTCGGCGGTGTCTCCTCGAGGTCGCTCGTGGACGCGACGCTGGAGGAGCGCGTGCGGACCTCCTCCGAGAGCGACATCTTCGCTCTCCGCTCCCGCGCGCGGCGCGCGCCTCCCTCTCTCCGCGGGGGGGCGCTCGCGCGAGTGGCGCGGCACCGTGAAGAGCACACGCAGAGTGCCGTCTGGCAGTCAGGTAGATGAGGGTCTGGCGCGGATGGCGCTTCCCGCGCGTTGTCAACTCAGATTTTGAATCTCAATAATGTCTGCACCCCCCCCAGCTGCGGCATTGCGACGCGCGCGCCGCGACCGAACGAACGCGCCGCGTTCGTATCGCGAGAGCTCTCGCTCGTCACGTCACGCGCGATGATGCCACGCCGACGCGGAGGTGCGCCCCCGCTCCCCGACGATCCGCGAGCGCGCGAATTCAAACCCGCGCGAATCTCGGAGCGACAGACGGGATCGTTCTCTTCTCTCGATCCTCGCGCCGCGCCGCGATCTGACCCTCCCTCCCCACCCCACCGCCGCACGCCAGGCCCGTTACCGCGCGGCAGAGGCATGCTCGAGGCCGCGCTCGCGGCGTCGGAGAGCGCGAAGAAAGAGAAGGTGAGGTCCGCGGCCAAGGCGGCGGCGCGAGCCGCGGCGGCGGCGACGCCGAAACCGACGCGGCCGCCGCAGGCTGCCAAGTACGAAGAGTTCGCGTACCGTCCCGCGGGGTTCGCGAAGCGCCCGGGACTCGCGGCGACGACGACGACGCCGTCGGCGACGACGACGACGCGCACGCCCGCGGTCGATCGCGAGCGCGCGGCGCCGCGCCCGGGGACGGACGACGCGCGCGGAAGAGAAGAGCGAGACCCGTCCGCGACGCGGCTGGCGGCGACGCGGACGCCGCCGAGCGCGTGGCGCCCGAAGCCGACGGCGGCTCCGGCGACGGAGGCGGACGTCCGCACGCCGCCAGACTCGCTGCCGCCGCCGCGGGATAAGCCCCCGCCGGTGACGCAGCGGCGCGAGAGCTTGGGGGGGAACCCCGGGCGCGTCGCGCGGCGGATGTCGTTCGACGACGACGCCGCCGTCGGGCGCGACGGAGGGAAACGCGCCGCGGCGGCGGCGGCGGAGACGAAACCGACCGCGTCGCCTCTCGCGCCGCACAATCGGCTCAAGATCACGGTCGGCGAGCTCGAAGGCCGCGGCGCGGAGATGCGCAAGCTGACGGGAGAGAACTCGCTGGAGCCGCCGTCGACGAGGAGGAGCGCGACGACGGACGCGATGGGCGCGGGGCTCGTCTCCTCCGCCGCCGCCGGGACGACGGCGACGACGAAACGGCACGACCCGTTCGCGTTCACGGACGAGGCGAAGACGCCGCGGATGTTCGGGCCGTTCGCGAGCGCGGCGAGGAACGCGGCGGCGAACGCGGCGACGAACGCGACGCACGACGCGACCGCGCTTGCGGTCACGCCGGCGCAACCGCCGCGGACGCCCGGGCTGACGAACCTGGGAAACACGTGCTACCTCAACGCGACGCTTCAGGTGTTGTGCGGTTTGGAGTGTTTCGCGCGGGACACGTGCGCGGACGCGCTGGCGCGCGCGCCGTTCGCGGACGACTCCGTGTATTACGCGATGCGGAAGCTCGTGAAGGCGAGGAAAGAGAAGGAGGCGAACGCGCGGCGGCTGAAGGTGAACGCCGCCGCGGACGCCGCCGTCGGGTTGGCGCCCGCGACGTTTTCGTATCACACGCCCGCGCCCGGCGCGAAAGGCGCGCCCGGCGCGAACCAGTGGTCGTTATCCCCCGCGGAGGTGAAGCGCGCGGTGACGCGGCGGCACCGCCGGTACGAAGGGTACGCGCAGCACGACGCGCACGAGTTTTTGTGCGAGTGCATCGACGCGCTCGAGGAGGAGGTGACGCGGATGTACCGCGTCGGCGAGCTCGACGCCGGCGCCGCGAGCGGCGGCGTCCCCGCGCCGGCGCCGAGCATGGCGATGGCCGCCGCGGTCGGGGCGTATAAGCGCAAGGCGGCCGCGGAGGCGACGACGCCGGAGCAGACGCTTCCGAAGCGCGCGACGGGCGAGGACGGCCCGCCGGCGACGGCGACGGCGAACGACGCGGCGGCGGCGACGACGACGACGCCCGACCCCGCTCCCTCCGCGGGCGCGACGATCGTTCCCTTGCACCGCACGCTGTGCCCGACGCGACGGAACTTCACGACCGCGGTCGCGGCGACGCTGACGTGCGACGCGTGCGGGGACACGTGCGTGAAACACGAGACGTTTCGTCACCTCTCCGTGGAGATTCCCGTCGGCACCGGCGGCGGCGCGGCGGCGGCGGCGAGCGCGGCTGCGAACCTAGGCGCCGTGCCGTTGGAGTCGCTCCTGAACGGTTTCTTCGCCGCGGAGACGCTCGAGCGGACGTGCGAGAAGCCCGGGTGCGACGGCAAGCGCGCGACGCTCTCGAGGAAGATTGTGCGCCTCCCGCGCGTCCTCGTCGTGCACCTGAAGCGGTTCCGGTTCGTCGAGAGTCTCTCCGGTGCGAACGACGAAAACGCAGACGCGGACGTCGTGCTCGGGAAACACGCGGGGGCGGGCGCGCTGCGAATGGCGAAGATTGTCAAGCGCGTCGCGCTCCCGATGAAGGTGTCGCTCGCAAACTTCGCGTCGGGCGACGCGCTCAAGGGCCCGCCGCCGCGCGCGTCGACGGACGCGAACGCGGACGCGGACGCGTCGCCGGCGGCGTCGCCGGCTGATGCGCGAATCGCGAAACGCGCGCGTCTCCTTGGCGACGCCGTCAGCGGTTCCGACGACGACAGCCGCGGCGCCGGCGCGACGCGGCACAGCGACGGCGAGCTCTCGCGCGTCGCCTGGGGCGCGAACGACCGCTCTTCACCGAACGAGGATGACGAGTCTGAACCGATCGACGAAGCCTCAGCGGCGGTGAACCACTTCCGCGACGACGGCTCCCTCGTCGGCGCCGCCGCTCGCGCGCAGGCGGGGGCGTACCGCCTGCGCGGGATCATCTCGCACATCGGTAGCACGTTAGACCAAGGCCACTACCTCGCGCACGTGAGAACGGACGACGAGACGTGGGTCTCGTTCGACGACGAGGACGTCAAGGATGTCGAGACGGCGGACGTGTTCAAAGGCGGGATGGAACGCGAGTGTTACGTCGCCACGTACGCGTTGGAGTGAGCGACGCGCGCGTGGTGCGACGGGAGCGTACACTACTGTTGTGTTATAGCTAGAGCATCGTTGAATTGCACGCGTCGCGAACCACGACCACGACCGCGTCCGCGCCGTCTCAACTCGCGCCGCCGCTCTCCTCCGGCGGAAAGTCCTTCGGCGCCGGCGGCCAGAACTCCGCTCGCGGCGTCTCCGGCGCGCCGAGCGCTCTCTCGAAGTTCCGCGAGAGCCGTAAGATCGCGGCCAGCGCGAGCGCGCTCGCGGCGTCGCCGCCGTCGATCACCTTATCCTCGTCCCTCTCCCCGCGCCAGATCGCCTCGAGCGACGCCCTCGGCAGCCGCCAGCCGCCTTTTTCTAAACGCGGGATGACCGCGTGGACGATGGCTCCCAACCGTTCGTTCCCCTCCGCGTTCTCCGGGATCCACGGCACCGCGGCGAGGGTCTCGAACAGGACCTCGTTCATCTTCAACGCCGCCTTGACCTTCGCCGCGTGCTCGCGCTCCTCCGCGTCCGCGGCGGCGGCGGCGGCGGAATAGACTTTCGCGTCCGCGCTCGACGTCGACGGCGACGGCGCGGGCGCGGTCGGCGGCGGCGTCCAGTCCCGCGGCGGGCTCCAGTCCCGCGCGTTCGCGACCGACTCCGGGAAGTTCTCCCAGTCCCCCGCCTCCCACCTGAACTCCGACGGCACGCCCACGTCCTCGAACAGCGTCTCGAGCTGCCTCGCGACGAGGTTCCGGCAGTCCCCTCCCGTCGTCTTCAGCGCGAACGGCACCAGCCGCACGCCGCCGGGCACCGACTCGTCGCGGACGTAAAACTTCAGCCGCTTGTTGCCCCTCTCCGGCGTGGACTTGCTCTTCGTGACCGCGTCGAGGATGCCCTGGATCACTTTCAGGGACTCGTCGTTCGTCTCCGCCGCGCCCGCGAGCTCGGGCTTGTCGCGGAAGAGATCGGGATGGACCTTTTTCAGGAGCGCGCGCATCGCCTCTTTGAGCGGCGGCGCGTTCGCGTTCCGTCCCCGCTTCTTCTTGCCCTTGGACTTCCCCGCCTTGGACGCGAGTCCGCGCGTCGTCGGGGGGTCGCGGCGGTCCGCGGCGGGGTGGGCGGCGACCCACCCTCGCGCCCACGACGCGATTCCCCCGCGACGTCGGCGGACGACGACGGACGATTCTTCCGGTTGCCCTAACGACGGACGACCACCTCCCGCGGCGCCGCGGACGGCGCGCGCGGCGGCGGCCGCGGCGCGGACGCGATGCGCGATGCGCGCGAGCATGGCTGAGGACGTCGCGGGCGTTCGCCTCGGGGCGGCACCGCGGCCCGCCGCGTGTTATGGCGGACGACGGGTGAACGTTATTCGCGTAACAACGCGCCAGCTTGCAGACCCAGCCCGGCCGAGGAGCTCAACTTCTGTTTGAGTTTCTCGGGGCGAACGACCTCCGCCGGCGCCACTTCCGCCCGCGCTGCCGCACGCTCGCGACCGCCCGAGGGTGAGATGAACGACGAATCTAAGCGCCGTCGGATTGATCCGCCCGCACGCGAAGCGCCGGGCGGCGACGTCGACGACAGCGCCCCGGGCGGCGGCGGCCTCGAAGCGCGCGTCAGCGAACTCGAAGAACTGCTCAAAGCCACGAGGTCGGAGCTCGCGCAAACGAAGGAGGAGCTCGCCGCCGCGAAAGCGACGATCGCGGAGTACGCGGAGATGCACCCGACGTTCGACGTGAACGAAGATGTCGCGAGCGTCGTCTTCTCGCACGTGACGGACGTTCGAACGCGTGTCGCCCTCGCGCAGGTGAACACGGTGTGGAGGAAGGCTTCAAAAGTCGCGTCTTCGCTGCCAGCCTCGCTCGACTTCACGGGGTGTCCAAACAAGTTGAACGAGGAGAAGACTTGGTTTATGAAGGATGAATACGTCCTGGGGATTGAAGGCGTGCTCGATCTGCCCGATGCGCATTTTCACCGCCTTCTCGAAGACGCGGGGGCTGACTTGACCTCTCTGGGTGTGCAGAGCAACCTCGGCCTTTTCTACGAAGTCGCGAAGCGGTACGATAAGGCGCTTGACTGGTACCACAGAGGAGCACGTCAGGGCTGCGAGTATTGTGAGAATGACATTGGAATTTGCTACAGACACGGCCACGGCGTGGAGCAAAACATCGACACGGCACTGGAATGGTACACAAAGTCTGCCGAGAAGGGTCACGCCGTAGCACAAAACAACGCGGGCGTTGTCCACCACGAGAAGGGGCAGCACGAGGAGGCGTTCAAGTGGTTCATGAAAGCGGCCGATCAAGGCTTCACTCACGCAGCAGCCAAGCTCGGAAAATGCTACAAAGATGGCTTAGGCGTGGAGAAAAACATTCCCGAGGCGGTGAAATGGTACACGAAGGCCGCGGAGCAGGGTCACGCCGGTGCACAAAACAGTGTGGGCTGTATCCACAACGACAAGGAGCAGTACGAGGAGGCGTTCAAGTGGTACATGAAAGCGGCCAATCAAGGCTTCACTGACGCAGCAGTCAACCTCGGAATATACTACGCTGATGGCCTAGGCGTGGAGAAAAACATTCCCGAGGCGATAAAATGGTACGCGAAGGCCGCGGAGAAGGGCGACACTTACGCGGCAGAAGTACTCGAAGAGCTCACCTCGCGCGAGTGAGCTGGCAGTACACAAAAATCGCCACATGGCATTTTAAATAAGACGCGCGCACACGCTCACGCCGCGCCTCCGATGAGCCCCGGCGGCTCCCTCCCCCTCCCCGCGCTCGGCGCGGGCGTCAGCAACCTCCCATCCCGCGCGTCCACGCCGCTCTCGACGTCCCGCAGGAACGACCCGAACGCGACAGCCTCCAAGACGATCCGCCGTTGCGTCGCCACCGGCACCGTCAACGTCTTCACCTTGCCCGCGCCGACGACTTCCTGCACCCTCGACATGAGCTCGTCCGCGGAGTTTATCTCCACGCCGCCGCTCTCGAGCGCTTCCTTCATCTCCATCGCGAGATCCTCCACGGACCCGAACAGCGCGCCGGTCTGCCGCTCCGCGAGGACGACGCCCTCCAGCGACACGATCCGCGCGGTGTCCGAGAGCGCCTGCTGGTCGAACGACTGAATGTACTGCTTCAGCGTCGTGCTCCCGCCGCCCGCCGCGCCCGCGCCCGCGGCGGTCGCGGTCGCGGCGTCGTCGTCCGTGCTGTTCGACGCGACGTCGAACGTCGGCCCCGAAGACCCGGGAAACTCCGACGCCCCCGCGAACGGGACGTCCGCCTCGTCCATCGAGTCCATCGCGCTCGCGCTGTTGAACAGCGCCTCCAACGCCGCCGCCGACTCCATCGGATTCATCGGCAGCGTCCCCATCGCGCGGTCCAACGAGAACCGCTTGTCCGCCCTCTTCAGAAAGTACCCGAACATGATCGACGCCGCGTACATCTGCGCCGCCTGCAGTTTCGACATTCGCACCATCGTGTTCGAATACGCGGTGGATGCCTCGGGGCCGAGCATACCGAGGAGGTGCTCCTTCACCATCTCCAACGCCTCCACGGAGTGCACGCCCTTCGTGAGCTGGTTCAAGTCCACGCCGCGCATGATGAGCGTGGTGTCGTCCAGCGGCGGGAGCATGTCCACGCCGATCGTCATGAACTTTTGGAGTATCTGCGCGTACATGACGTCCTGCACGCCGCTTCTGCGTTCCATCGCGCGCATCTCTTGAATCCTGCGGAAGAGCACGAGCTCGCCGCCCTTCTTGGGCGCCGCCCTGTCCGCCGCGTTCCCGTCGCCGTCGTCGTTCGTGACGTCGATCACGCCGTTCGACGCGCTCTCCGCGTCGTCGATCTCGTCGCATAAGCGGTCGAGCGTCGCCTCCACCGCGGCGTCGAAGAGCTGCGGCTCGTTGTCGAGGACGTGCGCGAGCAGCTGGCCCTGCGGCGATCCCGGGTCCATCGGCGCGCCCTCGAACCCGGGGGCCTTCGGCGGCTCGTTCGCGGCCGCGCGCGGGGGCGCGAAGCCGCGCGGCGCGCGTCTGGCGGCGGCTCGCGTCTTCGCACCGAAGACGCGAGCCGCGAGGGAGGAGGAGGAGGACGCGACGGCGACGCGGCCGCGCGATGAGGAATTGGCGGATGATGACTTGCCGACGACGACGCGCGGGGCGCGCGCTCGCGGCGGGGCGGGCGCGAGCGCCGCGCGGGAGCTCGCGAGGATCATCGCGAGTC
>NW_003315882.1:1235936-1249397 GCF_000151265.4 Micromonas pusilla CCMP1545 | reverse complement strand
GTCGACTCTGAGGATCCCGAGCGGACGACGCGGTGGGCGGGCGGGCGGGCGACCGAGCGCGCCGCGTGAACTGCCGCGCGGGCGAAGGTCTCGGAAGAAAATCTCGGCAGAGATCCCCGCGCCGAACCCGACGCCGCTGACCGGCCGGTCGGACGCGCGATGATGATGAGAGCGCCGCGATCGACGTGGCGCAACGTGCTTATCCTCGCGGTTCGAACAGAACCTCCGTCGAACCGCGCACACCGCAGGCGCGCGCTCGCACGTGCACCGCGCACACCTCGCGCGCGTTGGCGTCCGTGGGATTCGTTCCTCTTCCTCGGGAGAGGTTCTAGAAGCTTCGCGCGCGCGATAGACGCGGGCGCGTGCGGCAACGCGACGAGCGCGCGAGGTTTGGCGCTGCATTCGTCGCGTTCGCACGTGTGTCGTCGTCCGAGCGCTCGACTTTTACCATGATGACGTCGTCGTCCGCCGTCGCGAGCGCCGCGTCCGCCGCGACGCACGCGATGCGCGCCGCCGCGCGGCCGCGCGCGTCATCGCGCGGCGCGTCCTCCGCGCCGCGCCGCGCCGCCGTCGCGCCCGCCGTCCCCGGATCCGCGTCGTCGTCCCGCGACGACGGGATCGTGGTGCGTCGCCGAGCGATCGCGCTCCGTCGCCGATCGCCGATGACGCCTCATCCCGCGTTCCTGAGCCCGTTCGAGACCGCGGTCGCGGACGCGCCCGCCTCGGACGCCGCGTCCGCGAAGAAGAAGAAGACGAAGGGCGCGCTGCGACTGAGGATCGACGGCGAGTGGTACGACTGCACGGGCTGGGCGAAGGCGCACCCCGGCGGATCGCTCTTCATCACGCTCATGGACGGGTGCGACGCGACGGACGTCTTCTACGCGTTGCACTCGTACGGCCCGAACGGCGACGACCTCGCGGCGCGGCGGCTCGCGATGCTGCCGCGGTGCGACGGCCCGGAGGAGGAGGAGGAAGAGGAGGAGGAGGAGGAGGGAGGACGCGAGATTGCCGCGCCGTCGATCGTGCGCAATCCGAACCACACGATCGAGACCAAGCCGGGTAACGCGGACGCAAACTTCGCGACGCTGAGGAAGAAGTTCGAGGACGAGGGGTGGTTCGCGCGGGATCCGCTCAAGGAAGCGAGCGTCCTGTGCCAGGTGCTCGGTCTGTACGCGCTCGGGTGGTTCCTCGCGTGGACGCACCCGATCCTCGCGTCGCTGTCGTTGGGCCTCGGGATGCAGCAAGCCGGGTGGCTCGCGCACGATTACATCCACGGCCGCGGGAAGTGGTGCACGATGATGCGCGGGTTCGGATCCCTCACGAACGGGTTCAGCACGGAGTGGTGGCAGCACAAGCACAACATGCACCACTCGTTCACGAACATCGACGGGCGGGACGGGGACATCAAGCTCGAGCCGTTGTACTATCTCCAAGACCCGAAAGTCACCGGAAGGAACGATAACCCGGGGCTTCGAAAGTGGCAGCACTGGTACGGGTACCCGCTGTACGCCGCGACGTACGCGCTGTGGCGCCGGCACTCGATGGCGTCCGCGATCGCGAGACGAGACAAGAAGGAGCTGACGCTGCTGGGGATCCACTACGCGTGGCTCTTCCTGTGTCTCCCGTGGCAGGTCGCCGTCTCGTCCGTGTTGATCGGCGGCTTCCTCGTCGGGTCGCTGGTCACCGCGACGCACCAGACCGAGGAGATCATGTTCGAGCAGGGCGGCGAGTTCGTGGACATTCAGTTCCGGTCCACGCGCGAGGCGGACGTGAAGGGCCTGGAGGCGTGGCTGTGGGGCGGGATGGACACGCAGCTCGTGCATCACCTGTTCCCGACGATGCCGCGGTACCGACACCACGAGGCGCGGCCGGTGATTCGGAAGTGGGCGGAGGAGCACGGGTACGACTTTCGAATTTCGAGCTCGTGGGAGATCCTGAGTAAGAACTTCAACCACCTGAAGGAGCTCGCGCACATCTGATGAGCGCGCGTGCGTGCGATTGTTTATGTGAATTGTGTTTTAACAGTGAGAACGAAAAATCTTATTTTTTTTTTTTTTCGACGCGTCTCTCGGGTGGCGCCGTCGCCGCGCCGCGCCCCCCTCTCGTCTCGCGCGCGTCACTTCTTCCCCGACCCTTTCTTCCACGCGAGAATCATGAGGCCGATGTTCACCGCGTTCACGACGCCGACCGCCGCGGTGATCCCCTCCGCCGCGCGTTTGATCCACGCGCCGCCGATTGAAATCTTCTTGTGCGTGTACGTCACCGCCGTGTCCTTATCGCTGTACTGCCCTTTCCCTCGCAACAGCCACCTCGTCGTGAGCAACCCTTCCACGCCGACGGGCCCGCGCGCGTGTATGCGCGACGTGGAGATGCCAACCTCCGCGCCCAGACCGAACCGGAACCCGTCGCTGAACCGAGTGGACGCGTTGTGGAACACGCACGCGGAGTCCACCCTGCGTAAAAACTCCTCCGCGCGCGCCTTATCCTTCGTGATGATGCAGTCCGTGTGCGACGACCCGTTCGCGTGGATGTACTCGATCGCCTCGTCCATGGAGTCGACGATCTCCACGGTGAGCGCGAGGGTGCCGTACTCGTGTCGAAGCGCCGGGCACGGCGGCAGCGAGAGCTCTTTCGCCGCGCGCGCGCCGCCAAACTTCTCCACGCCCGCGGCGTCGAGCGCGGCGGCGACGCGCTCGTACCCCCCCCCCGCGCCGAGCTGCGACGAGTGCACGAGAAGCGTCTCCAGCGCGTTGCACGCGGCCGGGTAGTCGCACTTGCTGTCGACGCACAGCTTGCACGCCATGTCGATGTCCGCGTCCGGGTCTACGTACACGTGACACACGCCATCCGCGTGCCCGAGCACGGGGATCTTCGTGTTGTCTTGGATGTACGTCACGAGGTCGTTGCTCCCGCGCGGGATGACGAGGTCGACGACGTCGTTGAGCTTGAGGATGTCCGCGATCTCCGCGCGGCCTTCGACGAGGACGATCGCTTCTTTCGCGACGCCGAATTGCGGAAAGCACTCCACGATGACGCGATGCAGGATCGCGTTCGTCTTCGCCGCCTCCTTGCCGCCCTTGAGGAGGAGGCCGTTCCCGGACCGGATCGACAGCGCAGCGATCTGCGGCAGCGCGTCCGGGCGCGACTCGAAGATGATCAAGAGCACGCCGAGCGGCGCGGTGACCTGCTCGAGCATCAGCCCGTCCGCGAGTTCCATCTTCGACAGCGGGCGCACGAGGGGTTCCTCCATGCGCGCGATCTGACGCGCCCCCTCCGCGAGCTGCGCGATCTTCCCGGGCTTCATCTTCAGGCGGTTCATCAGCGCCGGCTCGGTGCCGTCCTCCGCGGCTTTCTTCAGGTCGAGCTCGTTCTCGCGCAGGATGGCGGGCTCGTTCGCCTCGAGCGCGTCCGCGATTCGGTTCAGGAGCTCCGCGCGCTCGTCGGACGACAGATTCTGGAGCTGGCGAGACGCCGCGCGCGCGGCGACAGCCTTCTCGCGCGTGGTGGACATCGCGCGGGTGCTACGTGTGCGCGAGCGGCGCGATCGACGCGCGGACGGTGCGCGTGAGAGACGCGCGCGTCGATGGTGTGCCGCGCACGCGTAAGGTCGAGTTGGTTACCCTAACCCTCGCAAAAAGGTCGGCTCGCAGAGGCGGTCTGAGCTTTTCCTCGGGAGGATAACGAGCGCGTCGATCCGGGCGGGGTCACACCCTCGACGCCGTTCCCCTCACTCCCCCCCCGCGATGGCGACCATCGCGACCGCTCGCACGATCGTCGTCCGCGCGCGCGCGCCCGGCGCGTCGATCGCGTCCAGCGACCGCGGCGTCGCGACGCCGGCGCGCGGCGTCGTCCGCCCGAACATCGTCGACGCGGCGACGCGTCAGCATCATCAGCAGTCTCGGAGCGGAGGGGGATCGCGGAGGCGCGCGCGCGCGGTCGTCGTCGCCTCCTCCTCCTCCTCCTCCTCCTCCTCCTCGGAAGACGACGCGCCCACCCGACGAGAGGCTGTCGCCGCCGCGCTCGCGGCGATCGCGCTCGCGACCGGCGGCGGCGCCGTCGCCCCGTCGGTCGCGCGCGCGGACTCGTTCGCGGCGGACATCGAGGCCGACCTTCCGCCGCCGCCCCCACCGCGCGTCCTCGTCGTCGGCGCGACCGGACAGACGGGCTCGCTCGTGGTGCGCGAGCTCAAGAAGCGCGGCGACGATATCGCCGTCGTCGCCGCGGTTCGCAGCGAAGAGAAGGCGGCGAAGATGGGCGTCGACGGCGGAAACGTCTCGCTCCTCGGCGGGTTCGACGTCACCGCCGACGCGTCGACGCTCGCGGCGGCGATGACCGGGATCGATAAGGTCATCGTCTGCACCGGGTTCGTCCCGGGGAATCCGTTCAAGATGTCCGCGGCGGCGCATTCGGTGGACAACGAGGGCGTGATCCACCTCGTGGACGCCGCGAAGGCGGCGGGGTGCGTTCTATACACTGGTTCCCATACGACCGCGTTCGCGTGGTGAACGCCGATCCTTAAGGACTTTGCCGTCGTCTCTCTCCGCCCACCCCCCGCTTTCAATACCCGCCCTCGGCGCCTTTCAACTTCAACTGACGCCTTTCAACTCTACCCCGACTTTCGCTTTGGACGCCGCGCCGCGAAGGGTGAAGCGGCTGGTGCTCGTGTCCTCCATCCTGACGGATGGGCGTGCGATGGGCGCGGAGGGGTCCCCGGGGTTTAAGATCACGAACGCGTTCGGCGGCGTCCTCGACGAGAAGCTCGTGGGGGAGAAGTACTTGCAGGGCAGCGGGCTGGAGTACGTCATCGTGAGGCCCGCGGGGCTGCGCGCGGATCCGCCGAAGACGCCGCTGGTGGTGACTCCGGGGAACGTCATGGCGAGCGGGGAGATCTCTCGAGAGCTCGTCGCCGCGTTCATGTCCGCGGCGGCGTTCTCGTCGAGCGCGAAGAATAAGATTTACGAGATCGCGGAGGAGGGGACGTTCGCTCCGGGGTACAGCCCGGACGGGGTGGAGAAGTTCATCGTCGGGGACGACCGCTCGAAGTGGTTCAAGCAGTAGTAGCGCGCGAGACGAAGTTAGTGTGCGATAATGAAAACCGCTCTCGATCGACGACAAAGTATTCTTGTTATCGAATCGACGCGCGCGCGGACTTCTGCTCGTCGTGGCGTCGCGATGATAGCGTCGGGCGCGCCCCGAGCGAGGTGTCGCTCTTTTCAGCGCGCGCCGTCATTCGCCGCCGGTCTCCCGGCGCCGTCGCCGTCGCGTTCGCTCCAACGCGCATCGGCCGCGCGCGCGTCGATCTCCCCAACGAGGTCAGGTGGTAAATAATGCGTTTCAGCCCGTTCTCGCCGTCTCCTCGCGCCGTCGCTTCTCCGCGACGAACGCCGCGTACGACGCGTCGAACGTCACCGCGTGCTCGATGATCGACCTGCCGAGATGTCGAATCGCGGCCGCCGCGACCTTCCCGTCCTCCTCCAGCGTCGTCGCCGCGGTCGTCGCCGACGCGACGAGCCGGTCGTGGTCCTTCGCGTGCGACGCCGCCGCGGAAAACGCACCCTCGCCGTCCGCGAAGCCCGACGCTCGCATCAGCGCCTCCTCGTGCGTCGCGTGCGTCGCGAACGCGCTCCCGAGCGAGAGCACGTCCCGCGGCGAGCGCGTCGCGAGCGCGGTCTTCAACAGCGCGTGCAGCTCGTCGTGCTCGTCGTCGACGACGTCGACGCCGACCGCTGGAATCTCGAAAGAGGCGGTCGCGTCGTCGTCGTCGTCGTCCAACGCGTGCGCGTCGCCTTTGCACGCGTGCTTCGAAAACCGCGCCACCTGTCTCGGCGGCGCCGTCGACGTCGCGTCGGGCGACGACGGCGACGCTCGCGTCGCGTCCGTCGCGGACGCGGACGCGGACGCGTCGGACGCGGACGACGCCTCCCCCGGCGCGAGGTTTCGCTCTGGCGTCCCCGGGGGGTCCATGTCCACGTCCACGTCGAGACGCGGCGCCTTCGCGGCGCGCCTCCGCGTCTCCGCCGCGGCGATCAGCGGCTCGAGCATCCGCTCCACCGCGTCGTACGCCGCCTCGCGGTGCTCGAGGTACGCCGGCGAGCGCAGCGTCGCGAATCGTCCGCGCGCGTCGACGACGACGAGACCTTGGCACCCGAGCTGGCACGGGAACCGTGGGAAGTCGTCGTCGTCGTCTACGAACCCGTTGACGACGCTCGTGCCGTCGAAGTACGAGCGCTGGAACTCGCGACCGACGCGCTCGGCCCGCCCGCCGCCCTCGACGCACACGGCCACGAACCGCACCTCGCGCGACGCGTACGCGCGCGTCGCCCAGTCGCGCAGCTGCCGCGCGACCGGGCGGCATCCGCCTCAGCCGCTGTTGTAGAAGTCGATAATCGCCGGCGTCCCTTGGACGAGGGAGGAGACCGGAAGACGCGCGATCGCGCCGTCGGCGCCGAAAGTCTTGACGTGAAAGTCCGGCATGTGCTTGCCCGTGAGGTCCATCTCGACGGAAGCGTCGAGCGCGGCGCGACGCGCGGGGTCGAACGCGGAAGGCTCCGAGAGGATCTCGCGCGCGGGAGAATGACGCGCTACGAGGACGCGCTTCCGAACGTTTCTTCTGAACGCGCTATTTTGCGCGCGCGTGATATTCTTTTTTATTTTCCAAGGAATCGCTGTTTCGTGTCGTATGTATATTCATTCATATTGTGTACTTTCGTATGTTGATCGACGTACTCATTTTCTCGCACGACGGGCACACGCCAGCACGCGCCGCCTTCAGAATTAGGGTCCAAACGTTACGAAGCGGGATTAATCATTCCCGGGCGTCACAACGCGACGTCGCACCCTCCCGACAGCACGCCCACCGCCGACGGCACCCCGCACCTCGACTTCTGTAATTCGCCATGCCCGAGGAGGTCAGCAAACCCGACACTCGCGTCCCCGTGACGGTGCTCACCGGGTACCTGGGTTCCGGAAAGACGACGCTCGTGAACCACATTCTCACGGACAAGTCGCACGGGAAAAAGATCGCGATCATCGAGAACGAGTTCGGCGACGTCGGCATCGACGACGCGCTCATGGCGAAGAACGCCAAGGCGCAGATCGAGGAGGAGATCGTCGAGATGATGAACGGCTGCATCTGCTGCACGGTCCGCCAGGATCTCGTCGTCGTTCTCAAGAAGTTCGCCGATCGCGTCGCCGCGGGGACGCTCAAGCTCGACGCGGTGCTCATCGAGACGACCGGCATGGCCGACCCCGCGCCCGTCGCGCAGACCTTCTTCGTGGACGACGAGGTGGAAAAGTTTTTCCGCCTCGACGGCATCGTCACGCTCGTCGACGCGAAGCACGTCGAGCAGCACCTCGACGACCCGAGGCCGGAGGGCGTGGAGAACGAGGCGGTCGAGCAGGTTGCGTTCGCGGATCGCATCATCCTCAACAAGACCGACCTCGTGAGCGAGGAGGACCTGGACCGCGTCGAGAAGAGGATCAAGACCATCAACTCCTCCGTGTCCATCGTGCGCACGTGCAAGAGCAAGGTGTCCACGGACTCCGTCCTCGATCTCCACGCGTTCGACTTGAAGAAGACCGTGGAGATGGACCCGGAGTTCTTGAACACCGAGAACGAGCACGAACACGACACGACGGTGAGCTCCCTCGCCGTCGTGGAAAAGCGACCGCTCGATCTGGACTCGATCCAGACGTGGGTGAACAATCTCATCGTCAACAAAGGTACGGATTTGTACCGCATGAAGGGCGTACTGAACATCGCGAACTGCCCCGTGAGGTTCATGTTCCAAGCCGTGCACATGATATTCAACGGAGAGTTCGACGAGCCGTGGGGGAAGGACGAGGTGCGTTCTATACACTGGTTCCCATACGACCGCGTCGGCGTGGTGAACGCCGATCCTTAAGGACTTTGCCAGGCGTCTCTCTGCGCCCACCCCTCGCTTTCAATCCCCGCCCTCGGCGCCTTTCAACTTCAACTGACGCCTTTCAACTCCACCCCGACGTTCGCTCGTATGGAACGACCCTAAGCCGCGCGAGAGCAAGTTCGTTTTCATCGGTAAAAACTTGGACCACAAGGAGCTGAGGAAAGGGTTCGAGGCGTGCATCATGACCCCGGAGCTCGCGGAGAACAAGCGAAGGTCGATCAGGTTCCAGATCGGCGAGAAGGTCCAGTGCAACACCCCCGACGGATGGCAGACGGGGACGGTGGTCGCGCACCAGTACCGCGAGGACGACTTCCCGCCCGGGATGACGGTGCCGTACCAGGTCGAGATCGACGGCGGCGGCCTCGTTTACGCGCCGTACGACGACGACGACTTCATTCGGGCGTCGCGCAAGTCTCCGAAGAGAGAGTGAACGCGACGCGACGTGACGTGACGTGCGCGAGGACGCGTGGACGCGGACGCGCGGGGGACCGTCGCGAGCGTGAAAAAGTTTTGATTACGAACTGAACGCGAGAGAACACTTTGTATTTAATTAAGTCGCTACCGCACGCCCGTTCCCGCCCGCCGTCGTCGCGACCAGGTCGTCCGTGACCCACCCACCCCGCTCGCGTCCTCCCGGCGGTCTCAGTCCGTGATGTTCTGCATCCCCCGGAGTTGATCGTTCGTGAGCTTGTTCCCCCACCCGCCTTTCCCGTCCCGCTGCGGCTTCACCTTGGCAGCCTCGTGCCGCGCCAGCTCCGGCGGCACCGCGTTCCCGCTGTTCGTCAAGAGCTCCTTCAGGTCGTACATCACGTCCGTGTCCTCTGAGGTTATGAACGACACCGCGGTGCCCTGCCGCCCCGCGCGCCCCGTCCGCCCGATCCTGTGCGTGTAATTCTCGATGACGAGCGGCATCTCGTAATTCACGACGAGGTCGATGTCCTTCACGTCGATGCCGCGTCCGGCGACGTCCGTCGCGACGAGGATGTCGTACTCCCCGGCTTTGAATCCCTTCAGCGAGTCCTCGCGCTGGTCTTGGCTCTTCCCGCCGTGGATGGACGCCACGGAGTAGCCCTGCTTCACGCACAGAGACTGGACGTGATCCACCGCGCGCTTCGTGTTCACGAAGACGATGGCCTGCGTGTCCGGGTACCGCGACAGCACGAGCTCGAGCTGCGTCTCTTTCGCGCCTCTCGTCATCCACATCACGACCTGTTTGATGAGGTCCGACGTCTTCCCCGCGCTGCCGATGTTCACGACCGCGGGGTTGCGCAGGTATTTCCTCGCGAGGCGCTCCACGGACGGCGGCATCGTCGCGCTGAACATGTACGTCATCCTGTACCGCGTCCCCGCGGCGCCGGCTTCCAACCCGCCGGCGTCGATCGTCTCCGCCTCGTCGATCGGCTTCAAGTTATCCGCGGACATGCTGTCCATGACGCTCATGACCTGCGGCTCGAACCCCATGTCGATCATTCGATCGGCCTCGTCTAGAACGATGTAGTTGCACTGCTGGAGCACCGTGTAGCGGCGCTCCAGGACGTCGATGACGCGTCCGGGGGTGCCGATGACGATTTCGCACCCGCGTCGGAGTTTGAACCCCTGGTCCTCGATGCTCTGCCCGCCGACGACGGACGTGACGCGGTAGTTTAAAAAGTGCGCGAACTTGGTCGTCTCCTCCTCGATCTGCTGCGCGAGCTCGCGCGTCGGCGCCATCACGAGCGCGTACGGTCCGTGCGCGGCGACTTCGTCCGTCATCACGGGTAACTCCATGATGTACGCGAGCATGGGCACGACGAACGCGCAGGTTTTCCCGGAGCCGGTCTCCGCGATGCCGATGACGTCGCGCTTTAACAGGCCGATGGGGATGGACGCCATCTGGATCGGGGACGGCTTCGCGTAGCCAACCTTTTGAATCGCGCGTAAAATTTTCTCCGGCAGCAAGGACGTTTCCTCCCAGCACCGCATCGGCATGGGCAGCCTTCCTCCTTTCGTAGTGATGCTAAAGTCCTCGCGGAAGATGCGCCAGTCCCTCTCGTTCATGTCCTCCAGTTTCTTATCCGACCAGTGCTCCGACTGCGTCTTCCTCTCCGCGCGCTCGTACGCTTCGTCGTCGCGTCGCTCTTTGTCCTCCGCCTCGCGTCGCTCGCGCGCGCTCATTGCGGTGCCGTGATCGCTTCGCGACTTGGATATCAACGACATCTGATGCGCGGAGTTTTCCTTTTTCTGCACCCTGCGATCCACGCCCGCGCGCAGCCCTCTCCCGAACGCGAGCGGCGCGTCGTACGTGCGGTCGTACAGCTCGTTCAAGTCCCGGCTCGTGTCCTCTTTCGATTCCCAGTCGAACTTGAACTTGAACTTGTCCGACGGCTTGGCGACTTTTTTCTTTTCCTTCTTCTGGCCCATGTACATGTTCTTGATGCTTTCGAGCTCCTTCTCGCGGTCGCGCTCCTGAAGTCGCGCGCGGCGTTCCTCGTCGCGTTTGCGTTCCTCCTCCCGGCGCTGGTCGCGCGCCCACTTGTTGACGTCGTGGGAGTGTCTGCCGTCGTCGCCGCCGCCGCCGCCGCCGCCGCGCGCGTTCGCGACTTCCTCCTGACGTCGCTTCAGCGCCGCGGCCTCGCGCTCTTTCCGCGAGATGAACGTCGGCTTCGCCTTTTCATCCGCCTCCGTCTTCTTCTTGTTCAGGAGCTCCTCCAGCGAGAGCGGCTGTTGGCGTGGGGGAGGCGGGAGGGTCAGACTCGGAGTCAGATTTAGGGTTGATTCGACGAGGGTGCCTTGTTCACGCCGCGGGGTCTCGTCGCTCCGACGACGCACCTCCGCTCGCTTCGCGGTCGCGGCGCCGCCGGCGTCGCGCTCCTCGTCCCTCGTATCCTTCCCGCGATCGTCGTCGCGCCGACGCGCGTCTCCTCTGTGCGCGTCGCGGCCGCCGCCGCCGTACGGATGATGCCTCCCTCCGTCGCGATCGCGCGAGCGATCTCGCCCGCTCCCGCCGCGGTCGACGCCTCCGCCGCCGCCGCCGCCGCGATGGTCGTCCCGTCGGTCGTTCCCGCGGCCGCCGTCTCTGCGATCGTCCCATCGGCCGCGGTCGCGGTCGCGGTAGTCGTCCCTGTCCATGACGTCGCGTGCTCGCGCGGCGCGGACTGAGACGGACTTCGTTGTCGCGCGGCGACTAAAGCGCGCGAGTCAGGCACCAGCAGAGACCAGACGCCTTGCAAGCTGTGCGCCCTCGCAGTTTTCTCGGGGCGACCTCCGCCGGCGCCACCTCCGCCCGCGCTGCCGCACGCTCGCGACCGCCCGAGGGTGTCATGTACAGATTGTTTAAGCGCCGTCGGATTGATCCGCCCGCGCGCGAAGCGCCGGGCGGCGACGTCGACGACAGCGCCCCGGGCGGCGGCGGCCCTGGCCTTGTTTCTATGGCGCTCTTTCAAAAACAGGAAGAACTGCTCAAAGCCACGAGGTCGGAGCTCGCGCAAACGAAGGAGCAGCTCGCTGCCGCGAAAGCGACGATCGCGGAGTACGCGGAGATGCACCCGACGTTCGATGTGAACGAAGATGTCGCGAGCGTCGTTTTCTCGCACGTGACGAACGTTCGAACGCGCGTCGCCCTCGCCCAGGTGAACACGGTGTGGAGGAAGGCTTCAAAAGTCGCGTCTTCGCTGCCGCCCTCGCTCGACTTCACGGGGTGTCCGCTCAGGTGGAACGAGCGGAGGACATGGTTTACGAAGGAGGCATACGTCCTCGGGTTCCAAGACGTGCTCGATCTGCCCGATGCGCACTTTCACGGCCTTCTCGCACAGGCGGGGGCTGACTTGACCACTCCGCTTAGGCAGTGCAACCTCGGCGTTTTCTACAAGGACGCGAAGCGGTACGACAAGGCGCTTGACTGGTACCACAGAGGAGCACGTCAGGGCTGCCCGACTTGTGAGCATAACATTGGGCATATCTATAGTGACGGCCACGGCGTGGAGCAAAACATCGACACGGCGCTGGAATGGTACACAAAGTCGGCCGAGAAGGGTCACGCCAGTGCACAAAACAACGTGGGCGGTGTCCACCGCAAGAAGGGGCAGCACGAGGAGGCGTTCAAGTGGTTCATGAAAGCGGCCAATCAAGGGGACATTTACGCAGAATACAACCTCGGAATATGCTACGAAAACGGCAATGGAGTGAAGAGAAACGTTCCCGAGGCGGTGAAATGGTTCACGAAGGCCGCGGAGAAGGGTCACCCGAGGGCGGCGGAAAACGCCCGCCGTTTGATCGACGCCATGGCGTGAACTTGACGACTTCGACTTCATCACGTTCGAATAACGACGAAAGACACGACGACGAGGCACTATCGATGCGCGTTCACAGCCGCGAGCAGCGCCTTCTTCGCCGCTTCCTCCCCCGGCTCCAACGGCGTGATGTCGTCCTCCAACAACTCGCTCCGCCGCCACACCGCCGCGTGTATCTCCCCCATCGGCGCCGTCTTCACCTCCTCCGCCTCCGCCGCGTCCCACGCGTCGTCGTCGTCGTCGTCGTCGTCGTCGTCGTCGTCGAGGCCCCCGCCCCACCGCGCGCGCCGCGGCATCCACGCCCAAGGATCGCCGTCGTCCCTCTCCGCTTCCTCCTCGCGGAGTCGCCACAGCGCCTCCGGGGACGGCCCCGCGCCCCACGAGTGCCCCGCGCTTCGCGTCGTCTCGTCCTCGACGTGCGCGCCGACGACGAGCCCGAACCCGCTCGCGGCGTGCGTCGCGACGTCCTCCACGGCGACGCGGATCGTCTCCGACCCCGCGCGCAGCAGCGCGCCGCGCGCGAGCACCGTCCGCGCGATCGCGGCGCGGCGACGCGACGACGCCGCGTTCGCTTTCGATCGATCCGACAGCGACGTCTTCGCGTCCGCGCGG
Source organism: Micromonas pusilla CCMP1545 (assembly GCF_000151265.4). Classification (NCBI taxonomy): domain Eukaryota; kingdom Viridiplantae; phylum Chlorophyta; class Mamiellophyceae; order Mamiellales; family Mamiellaceae; genus Micromonas; species Micromonas pusilla. The sequence goes on along the minus strand of NW_003315882.1, from coordinate 1,236,592 downwards.
CACAGCGTCGTCGCGACGCGCCGGCAGTCCCGCGCGTACCGCTCGCGCCACGCGCGCGAGGGGGAGATCCGAAGGTACGTCCCCGCGACGTCCGCGGCGGCGGCGTCGACGAACGCGCGCACGGCGCCGCGCGTGGACGTCCACGTCGCGTCCGCGGTGGGCGCCAGAGACGCGACGAGCGTTTTCACGCCGCGCGACAACGCGCGGCGCCACGTCGCGAGCTCCGTGGAGCACCCTCCGCCGCCGCCGGGGACGTGAGGGATGCGCTCCGGCTTGCGGTGGAAGCCCCAGCGCTGCGACGCCGCGCCCTCGAGCGCGAGGGAGAGCCCGCGCGACGCCGCGTGCACCGCGCGCGCTTCGGCGACGGCGGCGAGGCGCGTCAAGCGGCTCGCGAGACCGTCGACGTCGGTCGCGTCGTCGTCGTGTTCGCCGTCTTCCTCATCGTCTTCCTCGTCCTCGTCCTCGTCCTCGTCCTCGCTGCCGCCGCCGCCGCCGCCGCGCCCGCTCGCCCGCGCGCGCCGCCCGTCTCTCGCGTCCGCCAACGCTACCATGACGTCCCGCGCCGCGCACGCGGTGTTCCTCGCGACGACGCACGACTCGAACGTCAGCCGCGGCGGCGGCCGGCTTCCCGTCGTCGACGCGCTCCCGCGCGCGGC
>NW_003315882.1:1217300-1235836 GCF_000151265.4 Micromonas pusilla CCMP1545 | reverse complement strand
GTCGACGAACGGCGAGCATCGGCGTGGTTTCCGACAACGCGCCCGCGCACAGGGACTCGACGACGCGCGAGCGGGCGGCGGCGGCGTCGGCGGCGTCCCGAGCCGAGACGTCGAAAGCCGCGAACTCGTCCTCGCTCTCCTTGTCGTCGCGATCGCTGGCGGTGTCTTCATCTTCTTCTTCTTCTTTTTCTTCTTCCTCGGCGGCGGCGTCCTCGCGGTCGGCGTCGGGGTCGTCGTCGTCGTCGTCGTCGTCATACACGACGACCCTTCGATCGCCGCGCCGGCGGACGGTGCCGTTCGGAGACGTCTCCGCCGCCGCCGCCGCCGCCGCCGCCGCCGCAGCCTTCGCCGCCGCCTTCGCCGCCGCCTTCTCCTCCCGCGCCGCGCGTCGCGCCGCCTCTCTCTCCGCCCTCTCCCTCGCCCTCTTCGCCCGCAACCGCGTCACGACCGCGTCCGGCGCGGCGTACGCGACGTACGACGAGCTCCACGGCGGACTTAGGGTCGTTCCATACGAGCGAACGTCGGGGTGGAGTTGAAAGGCGTCAGAAGCGGAGTTGAAAGGCGTCGAGGGCGGGGATTGAAACCGTGGGGTGGGCGATGAGACACGCCGAGAAAAGTCCTTAAGGATCGGCGTTCACCACGCCGACGGGGTCGTATGGGGACCAGTGTACAGAACGCACCTCACGATCGCGGCGGCGGCGTCGCGGACCCCCGCGCTCAACGCCGCCGCCGTCGGCGCCGCGCGTCTCTTCAGCGCGTTCGCGAACCGCGCGCGGTGCTCCTCGCACGCCACCCTGACCTCCGCGCGCACCGCGCGGAGGACGACGACCCTCCAGCGCGCCGCGCCGTCGACGCCCGCGTCCGCGATCGCCCGACGGAGCGCGTCGAGGTACGACGCGACGGCGTCGCGGCTCGCGCGCGATCGCGAGACCGCCTCGTCCATCGCGCTCGAGCCCTCGTCCGCTTTCTCGCACGCCGCGTCGAGCGCCCTGCGCGCGGCTCTCGCGCACGGGACGCCGAAGACGCGCGCGAGCCAGTCAACGGCCGGCGTCTCCGGGAGCGTGAGGAGCAGCTCGAGGCACGTCGCCGCCGCCGCCGCCGTCGCCGCGGACGCGGCGGCAAAGTCGCTCGATACGAACGCCGCCGAGCGCTTGAACGCGCTCGCCGCCTTGCCGACCGCGCCGCTCGCGCCGCTGACGAGCATCGCCGCGTTCGCGCGCGCGCGCGCGGAGGACTTGCACCGCCGTCGCGTCGCGTCGAACGCCGCGTCGAAGCTCCGCTCGATGGCGTCCCACCCCGCGGCGGTTCTCGCGCGATCTGCGTCGGCGTCGCGCACGGCGTCGGGGTCTCTCGAGATGGACGCGCGCGACCACGCCGCTCTCGACCCCGCGGCGAGCGCGATGGCGGACCCGACGGTTTCGGACAACCAGAACACCGCGCCGATGCTGGTCGCGCCGCGCGTCGCGGCGGCGGTACGCGCGTCGTCGTCGTCGTCGTCGTCGTAATAGTCGTCGTCGTCGTCGAATCGATTCGTTCGCGTCGCGTCGCGCTCCGCCCGTCGCGACCGCGCGTCGAGCGCGCTCGAGAGCTCGTTCGCGAAGTGCTCCAGGAGCGCGACGCGCGTCGTCTCCGCGCGAGCGCGCTCGTCCGCGTCCGTCAGCGCGACCTCCCCGCGCACGACCGCGGTCGCGCGCGCGCGGACGAACGAGAGGTAACACGCGAGCGCGTCCGAATGCCGCTCCTCCCGCGCGCACCGCTCCGCGTCCGACAACGGCGGCGACGACGACGACGACGACGACGACGGCGCGTCGTCGTTCGCGTCGCCGCGGACGTTCTCCTTGTCCACGCACCGCGCGAGGCGCGCGTCGAACGCGTCCGCGGCCGTGCGATGCTCCGGCTCGTTGTCCGGGTCGTCGCCTCCCATGAAATCCGAGTGCAAGTTCGCGAGCTTCGCGCGCAGCTCCGCGGCGACGGCGCGGCAAGTCTCCACGCGCCCCGCCGCGTTCGACGGCCGCAGCGGCGTCGCGTCCATCGCGCGGGAGACGACGACGACGACGACGCGCGAGCGCGCGCGACGACTCCCTCGCGCGGTCGGAACTGAGGGCGCCCGCGGGGAACGGCCCTCAATCCGGTGCTGACAGATCGTTTGAACCGAACCCGCGATCGGCGACGTCGTCCCCCGATGAAACGAACCTTTCAACGCCCCGGCCGCGACTCTCGAAGCATCGGAGAGGCCAAAAGACGCGGGTCCCGCGCGATTCTGTCATCAGACGTCGGGGACGCGAGCATGTCGCGCGCGCCCCCGCCCGCGCCCCGCCGCGGGCGCGCCCTCCTCGACGCCCCGCCGCCGCCGCCGCCGGTGTCGACGTCCGAGTGGCCCACGCCGCCGTCGTGCCCCGGGAGCGACCTGTGCGACCCGGGCGGGAGCGCGATGACGACGACCGCGCCGGACGTGTGCGACTACGATTTTTACACCACGCAGGGCGTGATGACGATCCGCGCGTGGAGGAAGCTCTCGCCGCACGGCGCGGACCGCCTGTACAACCTCGCGCGGCTGGGGTACTACGACCGGAGCGCGCTGTACCGCGTCCTCCCCGGGTACGTCGTGCAGTTCGGGATCGCCGCGGACGCGACGGTCGCGACGACGTACGACGCCTCGAACGCGGCCGCGCGCGTGCCGGACGAGGGACTGAACGAGGCGTGGGGAGGCACGAACGGGCGGTACTGGGTCTCGTACGCCGGCTCGGGGGAGACGTCCGAGAGCGTCAAGTGCACGCAGCGGACCGCGGAGCTGTTCATTAACCTCGCGGACAACGCCGCGCGGTTCGACCCGATGGAGTACGCCGCGTTCGCGAAGGTGATCGACGGCGTGGAGGTGATGGATCGATTCTACGCCGGGTACGGCGACGTCAACGGATGCGTCGCGCACGCCGAGTTCGCGTTCGCGTGCAACGGCCCGGTCGAGGCGACGATGTACAACACGGGGATATCGTACGTCGACGCGAGTTTCCCGAAGTTGGATCGCGTCGGGTGGGTGGACGTGATCCCGGACCCCGGGGACTTGCGCGGGAACATGCACGGCGAGTGGATACAAAACGAAGCGGGGGAGGGCGCGCTGTCGTGGCTCATGGTGTGCCTCTTCCTCGTCGTGATCGCGGCCGGGTACGCGCGGCGGTTGACCGTGAACAAGAAGATGGGGAATCGGTTTCTGGACTTCATATGGAACACGCCCTCGATTCGCGCGCTCGTGACGCGGCTGAGCGAGAGGAAAGGGGTGGAGATCTTGGAGTCGAGTCGAAACCGCCCGGGGGAGTGGACGGAGGCGGAGGAGGTGGAGTGGACGCTGCGCGAGCCGCCGGCGAGCCCGCCGCCGCCGCCGCGCCCGCCGGAGTCGGAGGTGTATCCCGCGAGCTACGACGTAGCACCGTAGCGATTTCATCATTCGTGCAGTAGCAGGCTAACTAACTTAAGGTTCACGTAAGGTCGCCGTGCCGTCTCGCCAGAGTTTTCTCTTGCGCATCCGATCCGCAAACTCCTCGCCGGCCAACGACGCCGGCAACGTCAGCGCCGGCGCCTCGACGTCGTCCTCGTCCTCCTCGATCGCGCTCTCGTCCTCCTCCCGCGCGCTCTCGATGACCTTCCATATCCCCGGCCTGTACGCGTGCGGTATGCGCACGTCGAGCTTATCCTCTTTCTCCTCCCCCTTCCACGTGAGGTTCCCCCAAACCTTCCCGCTGCGACTGGTCCTCGGGCGGACGCGCGTGATCGTCCAGAACGAGTTCTCCGCGCCGCAGTGCTTCCACTTCCCTTTCGCGACCTTGGCGCCGACGCCCCAGTCCGGGAGCGTCTTCACCATCTCGAACACTGTCGGTCGATCGCGCGGGAGGGGGGCGGGGGGGGGGATCAGCGGCGAGGCGGGGAGACGACGACGAAGCGAAGCGAAGCGCGAAGAAGGAGGGAGAGGGGCGGCGAGGGCGAGCGACGGCGGGGGCGACGCGGCGGGGACGCACGGTTCGGCGACTCCCGGACGAACAGCATCGGCGACCGGACCGCCCGGACGACCTCCTTGACGATGGCGTCGCCCTTCCCCATGGCGCGAGACGAGAGCGCGCGCGCGACGACTGCGACCGGGAGGGGCGAGATTAGGGCAGAAGAGAGCGCCGGCCGCGGTCGGGCAAAAAAAACTGAAAAAAAAAGCAGTCATGTTTTTTCCCCGAGACTACACCAGCCTCGACGAGATGCGACCACCGCCGCCTCAAAACTGCTTCGATTGACCTGAAAATTTGTTGGGAGGTTCCTTGCATCATGTTTACGATGAAGTAAGCAAAAAACTAAAAAAGCACTGGAGCAGCAGGGCTTCGATCCCCGTACCTCTCGCATGCAAAGCGAGCGCTCTGCCAATTGAGCTACTGCCCCGTCCGATCGTAATCGTCCGATGAACGGGGTGAAGGTCACGTCGATTAATCGCTTAATCGTGCGTTGGCGTTCCGATGAAATCCAGGTAAGTCATTGGCCAAAAGTGGGAATTGGAGAAATATATACATTGACTTTACCTCTCGACCGGCGCGGGCGAACGCGCGGCGCCGCGGGCGCGGAGCGCCGTCGCCGACGCCGCCGACGGCATCTCGCGAACGATCGTATCATCGCGCGCGTCCTCGTCGAACGTCACTTCGAACGCCGCGCCGACGGCGTCGCGACGGCGGCGTTCGTCCTCGCCTCCGCGCCGCGACCTCGCGGTTTGGTTTTCGGTTTCGAAATGCGATCGACCGATCCGATGAACCGGTCGGCTTCACCGCAATGAAACCGTTCGCGCGGGTCAACGCGCCGATCAAACGTCTGGGCGCTTCTCGTTCACAAACCCGCGCGGTCGAGCCAATCGGCGCGCTGGTGGGCGCGCGCTTTTTAACGCGTCGTGACGTCGTCGGGTCGCTCGGAGCCACCGCTGTGTGGACGTCGCGTCGAGGCGGTCGCTCGTCACTCCCCTCTCGCGCGCGCGTGCACGCGGGGTTCGACGACGCGCGAACGAGCGACGCAGACGCGAACGCGAAACCACGACGCCGCGCACTCACCGCGCACGGGCACGCGCGCGACTCGGACGACGACGACGCGCGCGAAGGCATCGCGTCGCGACCACGACGCGGAGGCGGCAGGAGTGTTAAAAACCGCTCCTCGTAGACGAAAAAGATGATGACGACGGCGACGCGCGCGTGCGGCGCGCCGTGCGCCGCTCGCGCGGGCGTCGCGCCGAGGACGCGCGCGCAATGCGCGTTCTCGAGGGAGACGTCCGCGAGAGCGACGGGCGTCGGGGGGTGGAGCAACGGCGCGAGGAACGCGCGCGCGAGCGCGGTTCGATGCGTCGCGCGTTCCAAGCCGCAGAACGGCGGTGTCGCGGAGAGCGCCGCTGCCGCCGGCGCGGTGCGCGCGGGCGCGGGGAAGCCGCAGCTCACGACCGCGCGGTCCGCGATCGCGGTGCGTGCGATCGCCCCCATCATCGACGACGTGCGCGCGCTCTTCTCTCCCTCGTCGCGTCGCGCGCGTCGCGCGTCGCCGCCGTCGCCGCCGGCGTCGCCCCGCGCGGGGCGACGGTCCGAAGTCTATCCACTCGACGCGTGGATTTTTTCTCGGACCAAACGGCGTTCGTTTTTCCCTCCATCCAGTCTCTCCGCTCTCCCCTCCCCTCTCCGCTGACGTCGCCGCCTCCCATCCCATCCATCGTCCGATCCGATCCGTCCTTCCCGTCCCGTCCACAGGACACGAACCGCTCCGTGAACGCGAGCCAGGACGACTCGTCCTCGAACTTCCGCGAGCCGAGCGTCACGCCGATCGCGGAGAAGAAGCCGAGGCGAAAGGCGCTCACGAAGGGCGAGCGCGAGGCGCAGGGCGAGTCGTACGAGTGGGCGGCGTGGGTGAGCACGTGCGGGATCACCTCGATCGCGATAACGGCCACGTATCTTCGGTTACTCCGCGAAGTCACCGACAGCGGCGCGTTCCCGTGGTCCGAGCTCATCGCGCAGGTGGCGCTCATCGCGGGCGCCGCCGTCGGGATGGAGTTTTACGCGAGGTTCGCGCACAAACACCTGTGGCACGACTCGTGGTGGACCATGCCGCAGTCGTGGCGCGCGGACTGGAACCGCCCCATCTGGCTCCTGCACGAGTCGCACCACCTCCCGCGCGAGGGCGCGTTCGAGGCGAACGACATCTTCGCCGTGAGCAACGGCGTCCCCGCGTTCGCGCTCTGCGCGTACGGCTTCGTGACCCCCGGCGTCTTCGGCGGATTGTGCTTCGGCGCCGGCCTCGGCATCACGCTTTTCGGCATCGCGTACATGTACGTCCACGACGGCATGGTCCACAAGCGGTTCCCCACGGGCCCGCTGGGGAAGAATAAGTACCTCCGGCAGATCGCCGCGGGGCACACGATCCACCACACGGAGAAGTTCGACGGCGTGCCGTGGGGTTTGTTCCTCGCGACGCAGGAACTGAGCGCGGTGCCCGGGGGAATGGAGGAGCTCGCGACGGTGCTCGAGGCGGCGGATCGGAAAGCGGCGCGGGAGGAGGAGGAGGCCAGGGCGCTCGCGGCGATGGGCGGGAGCGTCGACGAGGGATGCGAGGAGGGGGACATCTGCATCGCGGATCAGCCGATCTTGCGCGTCGCGGAGCACATCCCGAGCCAGAACGAAGCGCCGGCGTGCGTGCTCCCGCCCAAGTCGCGGTGAGGCGGGCGTTTTTATTTTGGAAGAAGAAGGCGCTCGCGGTCGGTCGAGCGCGCGCGAACCGAACGAATTGATTTTTTCCGCGGGACGGCGTCCGTCGCCTCGCGTCCTTAGTTTAATACCGAGATATTAGTGTCATCGAACGAGCGCTCGCGCGCGCGATCGCGAGACGCTCGGCGTCGGCGCGGCGGCAAACTTTTTATCTTTCTCGTCTTCAGTTCGTCTCTGTCACTTTTTTTCAAAGCTTCGCTTCGGTGGAATATCCGAAGCCCACGTCGATGGTCGTCATACCATCGAACACCGCGCACGATGCAGCTGACTCTTTCGCACACGTCCGCGCTGCCGACGACGCGCGCGGTCACCCGCGCGCGTCCCGCGCGCCGCGTCGTCGCCGTCTTCGCGTCTTCCAAGTGCGTCCTCCGCGTCCGATATCGCGCGATCGATAGACGAGATTCATTCCCACGTGGCAATCCGCGCCGTGCCTTTTTCTGAGCCACGACGTCTTCGCGACGCCCCGCGATCGACGACGCTGACGCGCGCGTTCCCCGCCCGCCGTCCCAACAGGCGCAGCGAGACCGAGGAAGCGCGCTTCCCCGCGATGAAATCCGTCGGCGTCGCCGGTGCGTCCCGAGCGCGCGTCCCCAAAATATCTTCGACTCGACGCGACGCGCGACGATCGAATCGAATCGTATCGAATCGATCGCTGAGTCCCCCCCCAAAGCACTCACCACACCCCATCCTCCGCCACCCCCGCCCCCCCGTCCTCCACAGGCCTCGTCGCGCTCCAGCTCCTCGTCGCCGCGTCCCCCGCGCGCGCGGAAGACGTCTTCGTCGAGCGCGCGAAGAACAAGTCAGAGATCCTCGCCGCCGCGCGCGCCAAGGCTGCGGCGCAGGCGGCGGCGCAGGCGCCCGCGGAGTCGCTCGCGCCCGCGCCGGAGACGCGGTTCATCCCGGAGACCGTGGAGACCCCGGCCGGGGACGTGGACGCGAGGAATCTGGCGCCGCAGGAGGGCGGCGACGGCAGCTCGTGGGCCGCGAGCACGTACGAGGAAGGGGCGGCCGCGGAGGCGCCGGCGCCGGCGCCGGCGGCGGAGGAGGAGGCGGCGCCGGCGAACGTGAACGAGGGCGGCGGCTTGTTCGGGCTGTTCGGCGGCGGCGGCGGCGGCGCGCCGGAGCCGGAGCCAGCGAAGGAGGCGAGCGGGAAGAAGTTTGGGCTGTTCTGAGAGGAGCGAGCGAGTCGCGCGAGCGGGAGGCGGCGAGGCGAGGGAGCGGCGAGGAGTCTATAATATGACAGTGAAAGACGAAGAACTGCGACAGACCTGCTGTGCGATCGACGCGATCTGCGTCGCGATCACTGCGCGATCAACGCGCTCACCGCCACCCGCGCCACCCGTCTTGCGTCGTTTTGAACGCCGGGACGACCCCTCTCTCGCGCGCGCCGACGCACGTCGCGGCCTCCGCACACGTCTCACACGCGTCAGCTATGTCCGATCTCGACTGGGGTGCGCGCGTCTCGCGTCCTCCCCGCGTCGCGTCGCGTCCCGGCGCTCGCGGCTCTCGGGATGCCGCGGCGCCGTCTCGTCTTTCCTGGCGCGATAAAAATCGATCGCACCCTCCCGCCGCCGACCGAACCGCCGCGCTGACCGGACGCCCCGCTCCCTCCCCCCGAAACGAAACGCAGACGACGACGAGTTCGAGGTCCCCGACCTCGCGAAGGACGAACCGCCGAAGAAGGCCAACGTCTTCGACGAGGAAGAGGAGGAAGACGAGGCCCCGGTGATTAAGAAGCCGTCCGCCAAGCCCGCGCCGGCGAAGAAGAAAGCGGCGGAGTACGTCGACGAAACCTTGGCCGATCCCGTCGCGGAGAAGCTTCGCAGGCAGAAGCTCGTCGAGGAGGCGGACTTGGAGGCGGCGAAGGAGCTCTTCGGCACGGACGGCGAGGAGATCGACCTCGGGACGTACGCGCCCAAGTCCGAGAAGGAGTTCGTGAAGTTTGGCACGCTCGTGGCGACCAAGTACCTCACGCCGTTCAAGACGTCGGCGTTTTACAAGGAGGCGATCAAGTCGTTCGTCAAGTCCGCGACGAAGACGATGTCCGCGGCGGAGGTGAAGGAGGTCGAGGCCGCGATCGTCGCGATTCGGAACGACAAGGTGAAGAGCGAGAAGGCGGAATCCGCGGCGGCGGCGAAGGCGGCATCGGCGTCCGCGACGACGACCGGCAGCGGCAAGAAGAAAAAGTTCCTCAACCAAGGCGGCAAGGGCGGGGACTCGGGGTTGGAGGACTACAAGTACGACACCAAGGGGGGGAACTACGACGACGATTACGATTTCATGTGATGATGATGATGATGATGATGATGCGAGTAGGGCCTACTGTAGAGACCGGGTAGTGATCGCGGCGTGGCGACGCATCGCTAATTCTATCTGATCTTCTGATCGCCGAGCCCGACGCGCGAAAACGTGTTCATACTCGTCAACCCGTCGTTCCCTCGGCGGCGAGGACGACGGCGTCCACCCCTATGCGCGCCACCCTCGCCGCTTTCGCCGCGTTCGCCGCGCCCGCCGCGTTCGCGCGCACCAACGCGTCCGCGGCTCTCGACGCCGCGTCCGCCGCCTCGCGCGCGGCGGCGGCGTTCGCGCGTCCGGATTCGGAGGAGGAGGAAAACCGTTCCGCCGGCGACGCGGCGCACAACGCGCCCACCGCGCCGGCGACGCCCTCGACGCGATCCACGCCGCCGTCCGCGTCCGCGTCCGCGTCCGCGTCCGTCGCGATGGACGCGAGGCGCGCGAGCGTCGGCGCGAGCCAGCGCGGGACCGCGAGGAGGAGCCGCGCGCACGCGCCCGCGCGCGCGAGGGCGCCGTCGACGCCGCCGTCGCCCGCCGCCGCCGCCGCCGCCGCCGCCGCGAACGACGCGCGCGCGGACATCGCGACGGCGACGCCGCCGACGCGCGTCGTCTCCGCGACGAGCTCCGGGATCGCGTCCTCGAGCTTCCCGCAGCTCGCGTCCGCGCCGCACGGCGCCTCCGCGGCGACCGCGGCGACGACCAGCGCGCCGTACGCCGCGCGCCGCGCGCCCGCGTCGTCGCCGTCGCGCCTCGCGCGCGTCCGCGCGGCGTTCATCACCGGCCACGCGAGCTCCGCCCCGGTCCACGGCGACTTCGCGTCGCCGGCTAAGCTCACGAGCGCGTTCCCCGCGGCGTTCGCCGCGACACCGACGGTGCCCCACGACCGCGCGCCGACGGCGAGCGTGCCGAAGAAGGACACGGACAGCGCGAGCGGGGCGGCGCGGAGGTTACACGCGACGGCTTCGATCGCGCGCGCCGGGAGCGACGCGTCGGCGTCGGAGAGCACCGCGTGCGCGACCGCGCGCAGCGTCGACGGCGACAGCGACGGGAGCACCCCGAGGAGCGCGATGGACGCGACCTGGCACTCCGTCGGGAGTTTTGAAAACGGACCGTGCTTGGGCGTTACCCGCGGCGCGTTCGCATCCGCCGGCGGCGGCGGCGCGCGCGCGAAAAACGGCGCGAGCTCAGCCTCCACGGCGACGAGCGCGTCCTTCGTCGGCGCGTCGCTCTCCGCGCCGACGCGCGCGGCGGTCGCGCGCAGCGCGCGGAGCGCCCTGAGCGTCGTGTTCGCGTCCTTGTGCTTCAGCTCCCAGAGCAGCCGCGCGAACGGTCGGATCCACGCGGCGGCGGCTGACGGCGGCGGCGGCGCCGTCGCCGCGAAGCGTCTTCTCGACCCTCCCGCGCCCGCTACCGCGCCCGCGCCCGCGCCCGCGGCGGTCGGCAGGACCGCGGCTAACAGCGCGACGCACGACGCGCGGCGCTCGTGCGACCCGCTCGCGACGGCGTCGGACCAGACCGTCGTCACGGCGTCGATGAGGTCCGTGCGCGCGCGCGTCGCGTTTACCCCCGCGTCTTCGTCGTCGTCGTCGTCGTCGTCGTCGCTTTCGCTTTCGCTCTCGTCCTTCTCCGCGGTCAGCGTCGCCCGCGTCAACGCCCCGCGCGCGACTCTCAACAGCTCGACGTAATCCCCCTCCGTCGTCGCCTCCGCCTCCCCGCACGGTCCCGCGTCTAACGCGGTCCCCCTGAGCGCGGCGGCGAGGTACGAGGACACCGCGGCGGACGTCGCGTCGACGACATCCGCGTCCGCGTACGCGAACCTCTCAATCCCGCATCCGCCGGGTCTGCTCGCCTCGTTCGCCTCCGCGACCGCCGCGGCCACGGCGGCGTCCGCGCAGTGCGATAACAACCGGCACGTCGCGACGTTGTACGTCACGAGCGCGCGGCGTTCGGCGCCGCCGCCGGCGGCGGACGGCGCCGTCGCGGGAAACGCGCGCAGCATCCGCGCGGCCAACGGCCTCGCCGCCGCCGCCGCCGCCGCGCCGCCGCCGCCGCCCGCGCCGCCGCCGCCGCCCGTCGCGGCGTCGTTCGCGTCGTCCACGAGCCGAATGCACAGCTGTAAACACGCCGCGGCCTCGGTGATGACCTTGATCTGCGTCAGGTTGACGCCGTTGATGTCAGACAGCGTCGGCGCGGCTTCGTCCCACGCGGAGAAGACCAACGCGGCGAGCTCCGCGGCGGCACGCGCGACGCCCTCGGCGTCGTTCTCTCTGGCGATTCGTCCCGACGTCGACGCGGCGTCGCCGTAGAACGCGTCGGTCGCGGCCGCGGCCGCGGAAATCGGCGGCGGCGCCGCGCGATGCGCGTGCAGCGGTCTCCGCGCCGCGCCGCTCGCGTCGCGGAGACGTTTTCCGTTTGCGTTTCCGTTCGCGTCGCCGCCGTCTCCGCCGTCGCCGTCGTCGCCGTCGTCGCCGTCCCATCGCCACGTGGACGCCTCGACGCCGGCGACTCTCCCCCCACCCCCGTCGCCGTCCATCGACGCCGCGTTCCCCCCCGCGAGCACCTCGAGGAACCGCCGGCACGACGACAGCAGCGCGGCGCGGCCCGCCGGCGTCTGCGGGGTGGAGTTGAAAGGCGTCAAGTGGAGTTGAAAGGCGTCGCGGTCGGGGATTGAAAGCGAGGGAAGGGGGGAGAGAAGCGCCGGGCAAAGTCCTTAAGGTTCGGCGTTCACCACGCCGACGCGGTCGTATGGGGACCAGTGTGTAGAACGCGCCTGCGCGCCGATCCTCGACGCCGTCGCGTCGCCGAACGCCCCGGACATGCCCGCCGCGCGCAACCGCGACGCGATCTCGCCGCGACGGTTGACGTTCCGTCTTCCGCCGCTCATGCCGCCGCCGGTATCCCCCCCGGTTCCGGTTCCGCCGCTGACGAGCGACGACGACGCCGCGTCGTCGCCGCGCCGCAGCAACTCCGCGAGGTGCCGCGTCGTCGCGGATGCCGCGTGCCGCCCGACGAGTTTCGGCGCCGCTTCCACCAGCGCGTCGAGGACCGCGGGCGCGTCCTTTCGCACCGCGGGCGACACGTGCGTCAAGGCCGCGCCGACGTGGAGGACGAGGCGTCGCGCGAAGGGGACCAGGCCGCGCGCGCCGAGCGCGGGGAGGACGCCGAGCTTCAGCGCGCCTCTCGCGGCGACGCGGACGGCGTGCTCGACGTCGACGAGTTTCTCCGCCACGCGCTCGACGACGACCGCGGCGGCGGCGTGCGCGCAGCGCGGATGCGCGACGAGGAGCTCTCTGACGCCGTCGAGGGCGTCCTTGCGCACCCTGCCGCTGTAGTGGTGCGTCTGGTTCAAGAGCTCGGGCATGGAGAGGCCGCGGGTCGTGACCGCGTCGCCCTTGGAGAACTCCGCCGCGATGGATTGCCCCGGGAGGTTGATGCGCTTCGCGCGGATCGACGTGTCCGTCTCGTTCGCCTGCTTCTTGATCGTCCTCCCGACTTTCTTCTTCGCGCGGATGAAGTCGATCCCGGTCTTCTGCTTGTTGTTCACGCTCTTCGTCTTCTTCCCCATGATTAGACGGGGGACTGCCTCGCTCGCGGTCCCGTGATGACGGGAGGCGCGAGGAGGAGTGACATGAATTCGCGCCGCCGACTTTTATCGCAGTTCTCCGTCGATCAAGTCGGCGCTGCGATGAAAACCGATCGGCTTTCATCGCGGTGAGCCTCGTGAGCCGTGACCCATTTTGATCGTGAACCTCGATCGCGAGCGCGACGCCGCGAGCCGCTCGACGAGAGCGAGATCTTTCATCTCGAGCCAGCTCGGATAGCGATCGATCGGCCCGCGCGCGCGCGCACTCCCCCCGCGCGCGCGCATCGCCGCACGCCCCTCACCCCCTTCACGCCCCCACGCGAGCCATGGCCGCCGTGTGCGCCGCCCCAATCCTCGCGGCCGCGCGCCGCGCGTCCCCCGCGACGCGCGCGTCCTCCGCCGCGAAGCCGTCCTCCGCGCAGAGCGCGAAGACGCCGGCCGCGACGACTCCGAAAACGATGAACCGTCGATCGGCGCTGCTCGGCGCGCCCGCGCTCCTCGCGGCGCTGTCCACCGCGTCCCCCGCGAAGGCGGTCGCGCCGCCGGAGTACTACGAAGACACCATGGAGATCATTCGGCTGACGACGTCCATCCTGGACGGCTCGGACCTGAGCGAGGCGAACATCGCGGACTGGCAGAAGAAGCGCGACGTGTGGTACAACAACTATCAGGTGCGTTCTAAACAAAAGTTTTTCACCCTTCACACGGTTTCAACATTTGATCGCGTCTTAATTTCAACTGACCGATGAACTATTTTTGTATGGAACGACCCTATCAGCTCCATCACGAGAAGGGCGTCGGGTACGGGTACGCGAACACGTTCAACGCGCAGGCGAAGCTCGGGTTTCAGATCCGCGTCGCCGCGGAGAAGGGCGAGCCGTTCGACCCGGAGCACACGGCGTACAACAAGGACTACCTGATCGAGATCTTGCAGAAGGGGAAGGCGGAGCTGGACAAGATGCACGCCGCGGGGCAGCTTTAAGATTATTTGAGACAATTATTTTAGACGAGACGTAGACGCGTCTCTCTCCGCCCATCCCCCCTTCCGCGTCACCGCTTCCCCCCCCTCTGCCGCGTCTTCACGAGCTTGACCTCGAACACGAGCGGCTCGGACGCGTGAACTTCCACCTGCCGCTTCTGCCCAAACTCCGGCGGCTGCGGCTCGAGCCCTTTGCTGACGTACCCCGCCGCCGGCGGTATCAGCGCGCGGCGTTTCTCCCCCGGTCGCATCCCGGTCAGGAGCTCGTCCAGCCCGGCGATGAGGTTCCCGTCCGGGCCGAGCGTGTACTCCGCGGGGTCGCCGTTCCCGCACCCGACGCCGCAGTCGATCGTGCCGTAGATGAAGTACCCGTTCGCGCGTCGCAGGACGTACTGGAACACCGCGACGTCGCCCGGTTCCGCGGGCTTCCCGTCGCCGTCGTTTATCTGCTCGTACACGACGCCGAGCGGAGATTTCACGTACTTCGCGGGCTCGATGTCCGTCCGCGCGAGCCCGGGGGAGGACCAGTCGCCGCTGTCCGCGCTCGCGGAGGTTGGGCGGAGGAGGGAGGACAGGAGCGCCGCGGAGGCGGGGAGCGACGCGAGCGCGACGCGGCGCGATGTGCGATCGTCGTCGTCCACGTCAGCTGTGGACGACGACGACGACGACGACGACGACGACGACGACGACGACGACGCGACGCGTCCGCGGCGCGAGCGCGCGGCGGCGGCGCGGCGGGACCCGCGGCCCGCGCGGCCGACGGGGACCGCGACGGGGACCGCCGCGGACGCGAGCGCGACGTGCATCTTCCTTAACCTCGGTCGCGCGGGGTGCGCGGAGAGTGCGCGAGCCGATCGTGTCAAAAATCATCTTGATGAATAAAATTGAGCCGTCTTTCGTTCTCTACGCGAAGACGGCGCCCCGCCCTCTTCCTCCTCCTCACGCGCCCGCGACGCCCTGCCTCTCCAACTTCTCCCCGTGATTGATGATCTGCGACCGCATCGAGTGGTTCGGACGCAGCGTGAAATCCGGCAGCGTCTCCCCCGTCATCGGCGACGTGCTGTGCTCCCTGAGCCACCGCCCGCGCTCGTACGTGTGCCCGTCCCACGCGATCACCGGATCGAGCATGATGTCCGTGGTGATGCAGTCGAAGAACTCCTGCGGGATGGAGTGCCCGGCGGCGTTCGCCGCGCGCAAGATGGCGACAGCTTTGACCATCATCTCGCTCGGCTCGGGCGGCTTGCCGTTCGCGTCGGCGTCCACGCTCGCCGTGCGCTGATGATGATGATGATGATGATGATGATGCCCCGCGGGCGACGCGTCTGTCGTCACCGTCGTCGCCGCCGTCGACGACGCCGCGACGGTGGCGTCCGCGAGCGCGTCGTGGGCGGCGTTCACGCCGGGACCCAGCGCGAACTCGAACCCCGGGGGTTTTGGAGGGTGACCCGGCGGCGTCGTCGGCACGTCGGCGGCGGCGGCGGCGGCGGCGTCGTCGTCCGCGCCCACCAGGTCGTCGAGGTTTAACCCGAGCCGCGTCTCCATCGTCGCGTCGTCGTCGTCGTCGTCGAGACCGAGCGCGCCCATGAGCTCGTTCGAGAGGTCCTCCTCGAGCTGCCGCTCCATCTGCAGATCCTCCGCGGTTCTCGTCGGGACGCCGCCGCCGCCGGTCGAGTCGCCGCCGCCGGCGCTGAACGCGGACGGCGTGAACAACCCGGAGCCTAACCCGCCGCCGAACGCGCGGTCGGTCCACGCCGCGCCGCCGTCGAGGCTCACGCGCGTCGTCGTCGCGGAAGCGGACGCGGGCGCGGACGTCCTGCGCGCGACGGGCGGCGCGGCGCCGCCGCCGCCGTACGACGCGGGGGGCGCCGCCGCCGCGCCGACGCCGACGCCGCGGGCGTTCGCCGCCGCGCGCATCGCCGCCGCCGCCGCCGCGACGCGTCGCCGCGGCCCGAGCGGGAGCCCGAGACGTTCCAGGTCCGTCTCCGTGAGCAACACGACGTCGGACATGCTGATGCGTTCGCGCTCGAAGTTGCTCGCGTACGCGTCGAGGCCCAGGGACGCCAGCCACGCGCGCGGGGACGCGGGAGAGGACGCGTTCGGCGCGCCGCCGCGCGCGGACGGGTGCGGCGTCGGCGGAAGCGGCGGGTTCGGAGGCCGCCTCGTCGCGTTTGGAGGCGGCGGGCCTTTCGGCAGCGGCGGGTTCGTCGGCGCCCGCGTCGGCGGCGGCATCGGCTGCGGCTGCGGCTGCGGCTGCGGCTGCGGCTGCCGCGTCGTCGTCGTCGTCGCCGCCGCAGCCGCCGTCGTCGCCGCCTGTCCCGTCGGTTGCTCGAGAAGGCCCGCGATCCCGGCGCCCGAGCCGAGCCACGTCCTCGATCCGCCGAGCGGGTCGAACCCGGGGGGCGGGGGCCTGACCGCGACCGCCGCGGGGGCGGACGCCGACGTCGCGTCGCGCGCCGCGGCGGACGCGCGCGCCGCCGCGCTCGGCGACGGCGGCGGCGACAGACCCGCGTTCCACGCCGACGCGGGTTGCATAGGTTGCATCGGTCGCATGGGCGGGTCAAAGTCGAGGTTCAACACCCTCGGGTCCGCGGGCTTGGCCTCCGCCGCGACGGGCGCCGGCTTGGTCTTCTCCGTCCTCGCCTCGGTCGCGCTGTCCGACGGAGCGACGAGCAGACGCGGCGGAAGAACCGTCGCCGCGACGGAGGACGGTATCTTCGCGACGTTCCCACCCGCCGCCGCTGCCGCCGCCGTCGCCGGGGGCGCCGGGGGCGGCCTCGGCGCCGGTATCGTCTTCGGCTTCACCGGCGCCGCTTTCGCCGCTTTCGCCGCCGCGGCCGCCGCCGCCGCCGCTTCCGCCGCGGCGATCGCCGCCGCGGCTCTCTCCTCCTCCATCGCCCTCGCCGCCGCGGCTCTCTCCTCCTCCTTCGCCCTCGCCGCCGCCTCTTTCGCCGCCGCCGCCGCCGCCGCCTCCTCCTCCTCTCGCGCCCTTCTCTGCGCCGCCTTCCTCGCCCTCTCCTCCTCGATCAACCGCTGCAGCTCCGCGCGGTCCGCGGCTTCCTCCGCGTCGCGCTCCTCGCGCTCCTCGCGCGTGCGCTGCTTCGCCGCTTTCGCCGCCGCCCGCTTCTCCTCCGCGGTTCGCGACGTCGCCTTCGGTCCGCCGCCATCCGCCTTGGCCGCCGAGCGAAGGTCTTCGGAGGACGCCGGCGCGGCGACGCCTCGCGCTCCGCCTCCGACGCCGCGATCGACGCGCTGCACGATCTTCGGCTTCTTGCTCACGAGCCCGCAGCGCTCGCACTCGTACTTGTGCCCCCCGCGCGGGGACTGACTCGGGAACTCGTGCTCGCAATTCTGGCACACTTTCTTCAGAAGGCTTCCTTTCGCCCGATCGCCGTCTCCGCTCGCGACGCCGCCTCTTTCGCCGCGCGCGAACGCCTCGCGCGCCCACCGCCGCTCGCTCGCATCCTTAAACCACACCGCGCACGCGCACGCGGCGATCGCGGCGAGCGCCGCTCTCGACGCGCGATCCGCGCCCCACTCGCGCTTCAGCGTGAAGACCGCGAAGAAGAAGGACGCGGCCGCGAAGACGACCGCCCATCGAAGGACGAGCGGCTCCGCTCTCTTGAGCGTCGGCCCGTCCGCGGCGAGGAAGACGTCCTCGAAGTAATCTATCGTCGCGCGCACGACGCCTCTCGCCGCGACCGCCATGCCTGCCGCGCGACGGCGCCCCCGACGACGATTCGACGCGATAGGGATTCGGGCGATTCCCGCGCCGCAAACGGTTGCTCAGGAACCAAATCCCTCGTCGAGAGATAGATCTGCGGTTCTCGATTCTCCCGCGCTCGCCGGCCGCCTACCGCCTACCCGCCTACCGACACCGCGCTCGCTAAGTCTAACGGCGACCTCGGGTGTTTCTAAAGACGCGACCGACCGGCGCCTCCTCGCCCGGTCCGCGCCTTCGCTAGTGAGGCGCGCGGGGACGCGCGACGCGATAAGTATCTCACGCATGCCGTGTCGAAAAAAAGCCGGCCGCCAGCCTGTCATCAGTGCTGTCGCGGCCTCGTCGGCCCCCGGGCGCGAAAAAGCGCGCCGGCCGCGTCCTGATGAGAATCGCTCGTCAGTGCCGCGCGCGCGGCGGAACGATGCCTTCCGCGGCGGCGGCGGCGATCGCCGCGACGCCGGCGTATCACGCCCGCCCGTCCCTCCCCGCGCTCGCGGCGCGTCGCGCGCGCGCCTCGGGGACGACGCGAGCGACGCGCGAACGTCGCGAGGCGTCGTCTTCCGACGACGCGTCTTCCGACGAAGCGAGCGCGCGGCGAGGGGCGGGAGACTTGGACGGGATGGACCTGTTCGGAGGCGCCGGGGACCTGTTCGGCGACGCCCCGGGCATCCCGCGCGCGCGACCCGCGCGTTCGAGACCGGCGGCGGCGCCGCCGAGACGCGGGCGAGGAGGAAGAGGCGGAAGAGGACCGCATTGGACGACGACGCAGCGGCGGCGATCGAAAAGCGCGACGCCCTCGTCGGACCGACCTCGGCGACCGCGGCCGTCCACCGACGCCGCGCGCCCGCCTCTGGACGCGGTCGTCGTCGTCGAGGGCGTCAACGACGTCTGGGCGGTCGAAGCCGCGGTCGACCCGATCGACGTCGTCATCATGAAAGGACGGTACGACGCCAAAGCCGGTCACCACGTCGTCCCGCGTGACGTCGCCGCCGCCGTCGCCGCCGCCGCCGCGTCGTCGCCGGTCATCGTCCTCACGGACAGCGACGTCGCGGGCCGGCAGCTCCGCACGCGGCTCGTGATCGAGTGCCCAAACGCGAAGCACGCGTTCATCGCGACGCGCGACTCCACGGCGGCGACGGACACGAAGTGGCACTCCGCGGGCGACGTCGGCGTGGAGCACGCGTCGCCCGCGGCGATTCG
>NW_003315882.1:1172118-1217200 GCF_000151265.4 Micromonas pusilla CCMP1545 | reverse complement strand
CGACGGCGGGAGCGCCGGCGGCGGCGGCGGCGGCGGCGGCGGCGGCGGCGGCGGCGAACGCGCGGGCGCCGGGGCGCCGAGGCGCGGCGTCGGCGACGACGGCGACGACGACGACGACGACGACGACGACGACCTCGCCGCCGCGTTAGGGTTCGACCCGTACGCGTACGTTCCCCCCGGCGAAGCCCCGCCCGGGTTTGAATAGCGCGCGGACCGGACGCGCTCGTAGGTACGAGCAGGCGCGCGATGGATAGAAGCATGAATGAAGACACCGTTAACATTATCGCGCGTTCGTTACACTTTTTTCGCCGCCGCCGCGCGCCGTCCCGCGTCGCCGGAGACCGCTCAGTATCCGGTGATGGAGCCGCCGCGGCCGAGGACCTCTCCGACGCAGAACCACGCGTACACCTCCGCGGTGAAGAGCGCGCCGACGCCAATCTGCGCGCGCGAATCGAGTCGGAAGCGAGAGGGGGAGGGACGTCGGTTCAGACGCCACCCGTCGGTCGATTTCGGGCGTCGTGCGTCGAGGGAAAGCCGGGCTCGGGAAGACGGGCGACGCGCGCGCGATCGGGAGGGAAAAACCCGCGGCGGGCTCCGCGCGCACCTCGGTCATCGGCAGGTCCATGCGACCCTTCCACTTCGACTCCAACACCTTAATCTCCCCCTGCGCCGCCTCGAGCATCGTGGGAAGCCTGCGCGTGCGAATACGACGGGAACCGCGCGCGGTCAGTCTCGCGGATCGACCGATCGCGCGCGAGAGAGAGGCGCGCGACGAGCCGAAGAGGGAGCGAGGATCGGAGCGCGCTCGAAACGACGCGCGGTCGTCGCGCGCGGATCCATCCCGCGCGTGCCCTCCGAGTCGTCGCGAAGACCCCCCGCGGCGCGCGATCGCGAGTCGCGCGGGAGGGGAGGAGGATCAGACGAAGCGCCCGGCGGCGCGGGCGGGCGAGGCGGGGCGAGGGACGCGCCTCGCGAGGTTGCTGAACACGAGCTGCCTCCCGAGCTTGTCCACCGCGGCGGGATCTTTCACGACGTACTCCGCGTTCTTCGCCATCGTCGCCTTGTAGTACTCGACCGCGGGCGGGATGGCTTTCGTGCGCACGACCTCCACGGCTTTCATCGCGGCGCTGCCGGCCTTCGTGATGTAGGACGCCATCGTGCCCGGCGCGTCGTCGTTCTGCGATGGAGGTGCGAAAAACCGGGCGTCCGCGTCTCTCTCTCCGCCGGTCGCGGTCGTTGAAAAAATATCGCCTCGCCTTCCAAGAGGTCGTGACGAGAGAGTTTGTCATCAAGTCCTGTCAACGATCGCTCGCGGTCCGCACACCCCAACGCGCGACTTTCGCTTCGCACGCCACGCTCACAATGGTCAAGATCGTTGAGTCCAAGGAAGAATTCGAGGCGCTCAAGACGGGGGACAAGCCGGTGCGTCTCGCGTCGCAGATCCTCCCCGACGGCGACGCATTTTTTTGACGTCCTCGACGAGGGCGCGCGCCGCGTTCGATGCCGCTTTTCGCGCGCCGCGTCCGGGCCGCGGACCCGCCGCGCGCGATCGCCGCGCGATCGCATCCTCGCGTCGACCCGCGGACGCGCTCGCGTCGTCGCGATCCGCGATCCCAGCGGGTCACTCGCGAGATCGCGCGCGACGCGCGCGCGATCTCGCGCGCGTCGCTCGCCTCGCGTCGCCCTCGAACACGGCTCTCGCTCCTCTCGGCGCGTTCAAACACGCACGCGATGCGAACAAACGCCGCGGACCGATCGAACGATCCCCCCGCCTCGCTCACGCCCGTCGTCTCCGTCCGTCCGTCCATTCCATTCATCGCGCCAAACTCGTCGCGCAGGTCCTCGTCGACTTCACCGCGTCCTGGTGCGGCCCGTGCAAGATGATCGCCCCGTTCTTCGAGGAGCTCGCGGCGAAGTACCCCGGCGTCGTCTTCGTCAAGGTTGACGTGGACGACCTCGACGACGTCGCCGCGGAGTGCGGCATCTCCGCGATGCCGACGTTCCAGCTGTACAGCAACGGCGTGAAGGTGCAGGAGCTCACGGGGGCGGATAAGGATAAGCTCGAGGCGCTCGCGAAGTCCGCGGATGACCTGTGAGAAGCGCGATCTCGGCTCGACTCGCGCGACGAGACGAGAAGCGACGCGACTGACGACTTTGATCGATCGATCGATCGATCGGAGAGGCGGAGGAGGAGAGGGTGGCGAGCGGGTCCGCCCGGACCGCGGAGTAGAGTATCCCGAGAAGGGTTCTCGTATTCAACACACAATTCTTCAACTAATCGACTCGACGTCCGTTTCACCACCCCCCGCCGCCTCGCCCTCGCTGCCCTCCCTGATGCCAGTGCTGCCCTCCCCGTCCCCGCTGCATATCGTGTATGAGCCCGGAGAGATCCGGCAACCGCGGAACCCCCGGGTGCTGCTGATACGGGACGAACATCGGCTGCATCATCATCGTGGGTTGATGTTGATTGTGATGTTGTTGGTGGTGGTACTGCTGCTGCTGCTGCTGCTGCTGCTGATGCTGATGCTGATGCTGATGCAACGCGTACATCGTGCCGCGCGGAACGCCAGCAGCAGTGTAGATCGCTCGCTGAAGCGCGTAGTTCGGCTGCTGCTGCTGCGCCCGCCCGTGTCCGTACGCCCGCCCGCCGCGCCCGCCGCCGCGCCCGCCGTTCCACGAATCTCCTCGCCCGCGCCCGCCGCCGTTCTGTCGCTTCGCCTCGCGGTTGGAAACGCCGCCGCCGCCGCCGTCTCCGTTCCCCCCCGTCGCCCCCGTCCTCGCGTGCTCCGGCGGCGCCTTCCGCTTCCCCGCCGCGCTTCTTTTCGGCAGCCGCGTGAACTCGTGCGCCTGCACGCCGAGCTTCATCAGCGCCTCGATCGCGCCCGCGGCAGCCTTCTGCTTCGCCTCCTTCTTGTTGCTCGCGCTCGCGGACGCGGACGCGACCAGAGGCGCGTCGTCGCCCTCGCCGTCGAGCACGTCGACGGCGCAGCGAAACGCGCGCGCCGCCGCCGCCGCCGCCGCCGCGTCCTCGGCGACGTCTTCCTCCTCCGTCTTCGCGCCTTCGCCCGCGTCGACGTCCTCCGACTTCGCCTTCGTCGTCGCTTTCGTCGAGGGTTTCTTCTTCTTCTTCGTCTTCGCGTCGTCGTCGTCTTCCTCCGCGGTGGGGTCGATCGTCTCCGTCCATCGCAGGACGTGCGGCCGCTCGCGCGCGCCGTGCTTGGCGCTTCGCTGGCAGTGCTCGTACAACATCATCGACGGCGTCCTGTTCTGCAGCTTGGTCGAGACGTCGTTCACCGCCGCCGCGAGCATCGCGCGGACGTTCGCGTACTGCTCCTCGGGGAGAAGGTAGTTCATCGGGTCCATCGCCGCGGAGGGCGCGGAGGAGGTACCTTTCGGCGTCTGCCCGACGTGCCCGCGCGGCGATCTCTCCCCGCCCGCATCCTTCGTCGTCGTCGTCTTTTCGTCCGTCGTCGCGGCGTCCTCCGTCCGCGGCTCCGCGTCGTTCGTCGCGTCGTGCGCGCCCGCGCCCTCGCCGTGGACTTGGACGTCCGCCTCCGCGTCCGTCTCCGCGGGGGGGGCGTCCGTCGTCGGTTTCGCGCGCTTCGGAGGCATCGCGCCGCGCGCGTTGGATCTGACCGGAGTTCAGTCGTTACCAGGGATTCCGATCAAAAGCGGCCCGTTGTGAGTTTCAAACCACTCCCCGATCGATCCAGCCGGTCAAACTGACCCCCTTCCTCTCAACTGACCGATCTGACCGACGGCCGAAACGCCGGGTCCCGCGGGCGGAATTTCTAGGGCAGGACGCGACCGGGCCGTTCGTTCACTCTCCGCGGCGCGCGCGGGGCGTCATGATTCACTTCGCGCTGCTGTTCAGCCGGCAAGGCAAGGTCCGGCTGTCGAAGTACTACAAGCCGTACAGCCAGAAAGAGCGCGCGAAGCTCGTGAAGGAGGTCACGTCGCAGATCCTCTCGCGCCCGTCCAAGCTGTGCAACGTCGTCGAGCATCGAAACCTGAAGCTCATCTATAAGAGGTACGCGTCGCTGTACTTCACGCTCGCGGTGGACGACGAGGAGAACGAGCTCATCGTCCTGGAGATGATCCAGCACTACGTCGAGATCTTAGATCGGTACTTCGGAAACGTGTGCGAGCTGGACCTCATCTTTAACTTTCACAAGGCGTACTACCTCCTGGACGAGGTGTTCGTCGCGGGAGAGCTCCAGGAGACGAGCAAGAAGCTCATCGCGCGGTTAGTGAGCGAGCAGGACGCGCTCGTGGAGGCGGCGAAGATGGGGACGGTGGAGCAGGACGGGACGCCGCTGCAGTATCCGTGACGGGATCGGGACGGGGGACGGAGGGAGTAGCGCGTAGCAGGGGGGAACGGCGGAGCGGGGGCGAGACGTTTAACGTATCATCTTCGGTTCGTTCTTTCGTCGTTCGCCAACGCGTCTCAGGGATCTAGCTAGGGCTCACGTCACGTCTTCACCTGCTTCGCGACGAGCTCCGGCGGCGGCGCGCACATCAGACACGACCACACGTCGCACTCGTGCATCGACTTCACGTACCGCGGACCGCCCAAGTTGAGCACGCACTTGTCGCAGAAAATTTGCGGACACGCGTCGCACATGTACATCCTCGCGCCGCCGTCCGCGCAGCATCTGCAGTGCTCGAAGATCCCGTCCTCGTCCCGCGTGAACGGCTCTTTGTGATAAAACCGGTAACACCCCTGGCAGATCGGCACGCGCAGGTCCGGGTGGATCTTGAGCGCGCCGACGCCGTCCCAATCGCAGTGCCCGTGTCCGTGCGCGTAGCACACCCCGCCGGCGCCGTTCTTCTTCGCGACGTTCGTCACGCGTCCCGCGGTGGTCTCCGCGGCCGCCGTCGTCGACTTCGCCGTCTTCGCCGCTGTCGTCTTCGCCTTCTTCGCCGCCGTCGGTTTCTTCGCCGCGGGGGGCGCGGGCGGCTCCTCCGCGGGACGTTTCTTCGACGCCGGCGCCGCGGCGGACGCCTTCTCCTTCTCCGTATCTTTATCCTTCCTCTTCCCCGTCGTCGTCGCCGCCGTCGCCGGCGGCATGATGTTCTGCTTGCAAATGCGTTGCGCCTCCATCATCAGCGTTCGGACCGTCGTGAGGACGTCCGCCAGCGGCGAGTGCTCGAGCTGATGCCCCACTGTCCAGTTTTTCTTCAGATCCGCCTTAAACTTGTTGATGTTCGCCGTCGCGTCCGTCTCCGTGGCGCGCTCCACGAAATCGACGTAATCGTCCCTCGTGAGCTTCTCGACCATGGCCTTGAACTTCTTCAGGAGCGACAGCAAGTCCGCGATCGCGTCGGTCGCGGTGCCCTCCGCGAACGCGGTCATGATCCACGCGTTGCGCGTGGACTCGTTCGCGTTGAAGACGTTTCTCGACAACGCGTCCACCGCTGTCGCGACGTCTCTCAGAAGCTTCTCGTCTACTCTGACCGTCGTCGTCTTCTTCGCGGGCTTCGGCGCGGACGGGGGCGAGTCCGCGGGCGGGGGGTTCGTCGGTTTTGTTGGTTTCTTCGCGATCGCGCGTTCGCCGCCATTTCCGCCGCCGTTTCCGCCGCCGCCGCCATTTCCGCCGCCGCCGCCGTTTCCGCCGCCGTTTCCCCCGTTTCCGCCGCCGCCGCCGTCGTCTTGGTTTTCGTCGTCCGAGTCCAAGATGATCACCTCCTCCTCCGCCTTCCCCTTGCCCATATACTTCTCCGCCCACGACAGCCGCCGCCCGTCCTCGCCCTCGCCCTCGCCCTGCCCTCGCCCCTCCCCGGAATCGCTCTCGTCCTCGTCGCCGTCCTCCTCCTCCTCTTCCACCGCGACCCACTGCGCCGTCGAGTGTTTCACCGTGACGCGCTTCGCCTCCGGCTCTCGCGCCAAGATCCTCGCGACAAACGCGTCGTACCTCAAGTCCGCGATCGACGTCGGCACGCGACACAGCGGGCACCTCCACGCGCGGCAGTACTCGCACTCCCCGCGCGGTTTCTTCTCCGTGTGAAACCGGTGGCACGTCGGCTTCTTATCCGGCGCGACGCACTCCGTGTACTTCAGCACGCGCAGCGCTCTGAGGTTCACGCGCACGAACGTCCGCAGGTCGAAGCACTCGAGGTGCTTGCAGTCGCGCCCTTTCCCCGGGCACTCCAGGCGCGCGCACGATATCGGGCACGACAGCTTCACGGGCTCCTCGTCGACGAAGCACTCCTCGTTGGCGATCCTTCCCTCTTTCGCTGCGGCGACCAACTCCTCCGCGACGACCGCGAACGGCTTCGCCTCGTTCTTCAGCATCTCGACGACGGCGTCCACGCCGTCGGGCGCGTCAGCAGTGTGCGCCTCCGCGTGTTTCGCGCGCACCTTGTCGTCCTCCGAGCAGCAGAAGTGCGGCTCGTTCCACTTCGGAAGACGGTTCGCGAGCTTCGCGGGCATCCGCCGTCGCTCGAGCAACTCGCGCAGGAGCTCGACGAGGCATCGGTCGCGCTTCGGCGGCTTCGGCTTCGCGGCGACGGCGGACGTCGTGGTAGTAGCGGTCGTGATGGACGCGATCGGGGGCGCGGGCGCGGGCGCGGGCGCGGGCGGGTCGCGCGGGTGCCCCGATCCCGGTCCCGCCGCGCTCGATTCTCCCGCGCTCATCGTCGTCGGCCGCGAGCGACCGAGCGCGCGCGCGGCCGCGCTCGCGGGGTCCGGCGCGCCCGGGAACCGCGCCTGACGCAGGAACCCGCCGGGCGCGCCCGAGCTCGGCGTCGAGGACGGCGCGCCGCCCGTCGGCGCCATGATGGATGTCGCCTCCGCGCGCGTCGCGATCTCCTCGGCGCGTCCCACGCCGTGCGGCGGATCTTAAGCTTACTTTCCCGCCGAGGCGAGGCGCCCGACCGCGACCACGATCCGAAACGTTCCCCCAGCCTCCTCGGAACGCGCGCGCGCGGCCATTCCGAGACGCGGAGGCGACGCGTCCGGGGGAGCGTCGCGTCGAGCTTTCGCGATGCCGCCGCGAGCGCCGCGAGCCCGGCGAGGGAACGCGCTTAAGCAGAAGACCGCGGCGGAGGAGAACGTCGAGTCCGCGCCGACGCGCGCGACCGCGCCGATGGTGTCCCCGAAAGCCGTTGGCTCGACGGCTCGCGGAGATGCCCCAGTCGCGGAGAAGATGCCGCCGACGACCGCGACGGACGCGCCCGCGGAGGGGGACGCGAGAGCGCTTCTCGAGAAGGAGCTCGCGGACCTCGACTCTGAACGTGCGCGATGAGACCCCTCGCGCGTCGTCACCTCGCGTCGTTTCCTCCCGGACGCGCCGGCGGCGCATCGCGCGCGACGTCCCCGCCGCGTCGAGACGTTTTCTCGAGCCTCAACAGCCCCAACAGCTCCTGAATCTAATCTCGCTCGACTCACCGCGACCCGCGCGCCCTACCCCCAACCCCTCGCAGTGGAGATACGATGCGAGGCCTTGCGGCAGATCGCGGCGGCGTGCGAGGCGCAGATGCGCGAGGAGGTGAAGACGCAGCTCGCGAAGATCCCCAAGAAGGTGCGCCGAGGACCGCGCGGCGACGGGACGAATCTCGTCGTACGCGCCGAGATGAACGTAAAGCGGTCGTTCCTTTTTCCCCCGGGCGGGCAACCACGCCCGCCGCCGCGTCCCCTCCGCCCGCCCGTCGTCTCACCGCGGTCCCGCTCCCGCTCTCTTCGATCCCGTCCGAACCCGCTCAGGTGCGCGCGATGACGCTGAAGCAGTTCAGCGAGGACTACAGAAGCGAGATCAGCGCGGAGCTTCTGAAAGACGTCGAAGCTCGTCTCCGCGCGGCGACGGCGGCGGCGGCGGCGGCGGCGGCGGCGGCGGGAAAGGAGAACGCCCCCGCGCCGGCGCCGACGCGGAAGCGCGGCCGCCCGACGAACGCGTCCATCGCCGCGGCGAAGGCGGCGAAGAAAGAAGCCGCGGAGAAGGAGAGAGAGAGAGAGAGACAGATAGAGGAGGCGGCGAACCAGGAGCTGAGCCCGAACGTTTCCACGCGAGGAGGCGAGATGCCGCCGCCGCCGCCGATGTTCGCCGCGCCGTACTCCGGCGGCGCGTCCGACGCCGCGCGCAAGACCGCGCGGACCGCCGCAGCGGCCATCGCCGCGGGCACGGGGACCTTGCTCGCGGCGACGCCGGACCGCGCGAAGAGGCGGGGGGCGTTCGCGAACGCCGCCGCCGACGGCGGCTCATCATTCGCGGTGCCGTGTACTCCCGTCGACGGACGCGGCGGCGGCGCCGCGGTCGCGGCGCCGCAGATGCCGCGAATGTCCGTCGCGAAGACGCCCGCGACGCTCCGCCGCGCGCGCAAGGGCGAGGTGTTGTACTCCGCGAACGGCTCGCCGCTCGGCGCCGCGGACGACGGCGAAGGCTCGGACGACGACGGCGCCGGCGCCGGCGCCGACGCGTCGAAACGCGCGCTCGCCTCCGCCGTGAAGCGCGTCCGGTTTAGCACCGGCGGCGACGGCGGCGGCGGCGGCGGCGACGGCGACGGCGGCGGCGCGGGCGCGGCGCACGGGAGGAAGGCGTCCATCGTCGCGATGAGAGGAGCATCGGAAGGCGGCGAGAGGAGCGCGCTCGTCGTCACCACGGACGACGGGACGGAGATTGACCTGGGCGCCGTGGACGCGTCCAACGGGGGGGAAACCGTCGACGCCGCCGTCGGGGCGCTGCAGAGTTTGCAAGCGCAGGTCGCGGCCGCGATGGCGCGGCTCACGGGGAAGTGATGCGATGGGATCGTTCGCGATGGCGATGGCGCGCGCGGTGGGGATGGGGGACGACGAGGATTTAAACGAATAGCGGGGGGGGACGGGACGCGGGACAGGCCGGGGGAGGGCGAGTTTCGCGCTTTTCACAGAACGGAGGATACGGTACGATCACTTCACGCGAACGCGCTCGACGCTCCTTCCTCCATCACACGGACAGCGTCCCTTTGCTGCTCGCGACCGCCCCCGCGCGCCGCGGATCCACCGCGACGCACTGCCTCAGACACCTCCCGAACGCGCGCGCCGCCGCCACCGCCAAGTCCCCGTCGGACTTTCCCGCGGCGTGCTGCACCAGGTGCACCGTCATCTGCCCGTTGGCGGTAACCGACATGAACAGGTGGTCGATCATCTCCGCGGATAAATCGCCGATGAACTCGTCCCTGAACTCCACGCCGTTCTCCAAGTACGGCCGGTTCGACAGGTCCATGACGGCCTCGACGACGGCGGCGTCCGCGGCGTCGGCGGCGTCGACGTCGCCGCCGTCGAGCACCGCGGCGACGGCGCGTCCCATGCGGTTGCACCCAGCCTTATCCCCCAACGCCTCGCACAGGACCTGACCGATCGTGATCGCGACGTCCTCGGTCGTGTGGTGGTCGTCGATCCACAAGTCCCCGGTCGCTTTCACGTTGAGCTGGACGCCGCCGTGCGCGGCGATCTCGCACAGCAGCGCGTCTAAGGTTGCGATGCCGGTGCTCACGGAGGTCACGTCGGGCGCGCCGTCCAAATCTACGAAGACGTCGATGTCCGTCTCCTTCGTCGCCCTCGCCCTCGACGCGCTCCTCGTCACGCCCTCCAGCTTCGCGTTCATCGAGACGACGTCCACGCCCTCCATCGAGTCCATCGCCGCGCGAAGGCACCGCGCGAAGGCTTTAAACGACGCCTCCGTGATGTGATGCGCGTTGTCCCCGCGGCACTTTTGGATGTGCATCGCCACCCCGGACGCCTCCGTCAACGCGGCGAAGAACGGCTCCGTTAGCTTCGTCTGGTACGTCCCGATGCGCGTCCGCCCGATCCCCCCCGGGGACGACGCGGGTCCGTACGGCGTGAGCTCGAAGTCGAGCCTCCCCGGCGTCTCCGGGGACGCGTTGAGGTCGCACCACGAGTACGCCTCGTCGAGCGGCGCCGCGAACACCGCGCTCGCGGCATCCGGCGCGACGGTCCCGTCGCGCGTCCTCGCGATCCCGGGCGCGAGGAACGCTCGCAGAGCGCTCCCGAGCGCCTCCCCCGCCGCGCTCGCGACGCGCTCGTCGTCGCTCCCCGACGCGTCGACGCACGGCTCGCGCGCGGTGGCGCCCTCGGTGACGATCACGGAGACCCCGAGCTGCGCGTGCGACGTGAGCTGGTCGATCATGTGATCTAGGAACGGCAGCCCGGTCGCGATGACGCCGCGCGCGCCGAGGTTGACGACGCTCGCGACGACGGCGAGGTCGCCGTCGCACGTCGCCGTCGCGGTCGCGTCCGGCCACGACAGCTCGGAGGAGGGCGCGCTCGGGGCGGCCGCGGCGGCCGAGGCGCGGCGGCGGGCGGTGGACGCGGCGGACGCGGACGCGCGCGACGACGACGACGCGCGGGGGCGCGCGCGCGCGGCGACGCGCGGGGCGGCGGCGGCGGCGACGGCGGAGGAAGACGCCATGGCGGGTGGCGAGCGGGTCGGATCACGCCCGCGTCGTGCGGGGCGAGGCGAGCAGTGAGGAGGAGGAAGCCCTCGCGATCGACGATAGATCTGGTGCGTGACTGGAGTCTCGGACTCGAGAGGAAGGACGGGATGCTCGGATCGCGCGACGCACTCCGCGAGGCGCACCGCGCGCGACCGCGGCCGATCTCTTTCACCCCCTCCCCCCCCCCCCCGCCCGCGCGACATGCCGCACGACCTGAGCCCCGAGACCGCGCTCGCGAACGCCAAGACCGCGTGCGGCCGCCTCGCCGCGTTCGTCGCCGCGACCAACTTCCTCTTCGCGCTGGCGACGATGGGTTCGCGCCGTCGACGGAATACGCGGCGGATCGGCGACGGCGTCGTCGACCTCGGCGCGGCGTGGACGGTCGCGACGATGACGTTCTGCGCGCTCGCGCGATCGCCGGCGCCGTTCGTCCTCGACGACGAGCTCCTCCTCAAGCTCGCCCCGTCACAGCCGCTGCATCTGCTCCTCGTGACGCTCCCGACGCAGGCTCGTTCTATAGACTGGTCCCCATACGACCGCGTCGGCGTGGTGAACGCCGATCCTTAAGGACATTTCCCGTCGTCTCTCTCCGCCCACCCCTCGGTTTCAATACCCGCCATCGACGCCTTTCAACTCCATCTGACGCCTTTCAACTCCACCCCGACATTCGCTCGTATGGAACGACCCGCAGGCGCTCTTCCTCCGCGCGCTGTGGTCGCGCGGGCTCGTCCGAAGGGGGAACGCGGCGTCGCTGCTGTTTTGCCTCGTCGGCGCCGTCGCGTCGTTGTGCCTCGCGCGCGAGCTCAGCGACAAGACGCATTCGCCGGAGAGCGGCGAGCGCGGGAAGGCCGAGGCGCTTAACGCGCTCGTGGACATGCTCGTCGCGATGTCGCGCGCGGGCGCGGGCGGGCTACTGCTGGTCGCCGCGGCGCCGCGGCGGGAACAGATTCGCGAGGAGGAAGCCGCCGCGGCGGCGTCGGACGGCGGCGACGCCCAATCGGAACACGCCACGTCGGATGGCGGCGGCGGCGGCGGCGCGGGCAGCGGCGGCGGCGGCGCGGGCAGCGGCGGTGGCGTGCCCGCGTCGCGCGTCGACGGACGGCCGATCTCCGTCGGCCTCGCCGGGCAGGAGCTCGCGCTCGTGACGTGTTGGTGTTTCAGCGTACTCCTCGTCGCGCCGCCGAGGCTCGGGAACGGGCCGGCGTTTTACGCGGACGACGTGAAGCACTGGTGCGTGCCGTGGCAGGGGTTGCGGAGCTTAGCGCACGTTTTGACGCAGTGGGTGGGGTTCGTGGTCGTGAAGGCGAGGTGGGCGAGCATGCTGTCTGGCGGTGCGAGCGGGAGAGGGAGAGAAGCTCGCAGACCGAAGACGGAGTAGACGCGAGTCGTACTTTCGCACCGTCTGATGAGAATAAAATCCAATCCACGCGGCGCTCCCGACGTCGCGCCGAACGGAAACCCTCAGCGGTAGAACGACCCGGTCAGGAGCTCGACGAGCAGCGACACGCCGTACCCGGTCCCCCGCCCCGAGCCCTTCTCCGTGGACGGGCCCGCCATGTCCACGTGCAGCCACCGCCGCGTCTTCACGAGGCCGCCGCCGCCCTCGTCGTCGTCGCCGCCACCGCCGCCGCCCGCGCTCGACTTTTTCCCCCACCCCGGGTCCAGATGATTCGCGATGAACTGCCCCGCGCACGACGCCTGCGCGTTCGACCGATCCTTCACGCTGTTCCGCATGTCCGCGACCTTGCTGCTGAACTCTCTCGTGAAAAACTCCGGCGCGTACGGCAGCGCGTGGCACAGATCGCCGCTGCGTCGCCCCGCGTCCTCGCACGCGCGTTCCATCGCCTCGTCGTCGGACACGATCCCGGCGAAGTGCCTAAGAGAACGTTCAAAGGCGGCGTCGGGGTGAGCGTTCAAATGCGTCGGTCGGAGTTGAAAGGCGTCGTGGGGTCGAACGTTGAAAGCGAGGAAAAGTCCTTAAGGATCGGCGTGCACCCCGCGAACGCGGTCGTATGGGGACCAGTGCGATGACGGAAATCACTCACCTCCCCGTGGCGACCATCTGCGCGCCCGTCAGCGTCGCCATGTCGATGACGTCGTCCGCTCGGACGATGGGCCCGGACGCGAACGCGACGCCGTCCGCGAGGACGACGCGCCCCTCCGCGTCCGTGTTGTTGACCTCGATCGTTCGGCCGCTGAGGGTAGAGGGTCCACACGAGGCGTCGTCGGGGTGGAGTTAAAAGGCGTCAGTCGGAGTTGAAAGGCGTCGAGGTGTGTCGGGATTGAAAGCGAGGGGTGGGCGAAGAGAAACGCCGGGAAAAGTCCTTAAGGATCGGCGTTCACCACGCCAACGGGGTCGTATGGGAACCAGTGTGAAGAATACGCACCTGAGCGGGACGACGACGTCGTCGGGGCGAAACGCCGCGGGGCCGACGGCGTTCTCCGCGACGCAGAGGACCAAATGCAGCTCGCGCAGATGCGCGGGTCGGAGGACGCACACCGCCTCGAACGCGGCGAGCATCGCCGCGGCGCCGCCCATGTCCGATTTCATCCCGGGCATCCCGCTCTTCCCTTTGATCTGTAACCCCCCGGTGTCGAACGTTATGCCCTTCCCGACGAGCGCGACGACTCGTCGCGCGTCGCTTTCGCCGCCGCTCGGAGGAGGCGGCGTGTACTTGACGTGCACGAGCGCGGGCTCGCGCCCGTCCCTCGCGGCGGCGTCGCCGACGGCGACGAGCCCCCCGAACCCGCCGCGTTTCAACGCGTCGTACCGCAGGACGTCGGACGAGATCGTAGCCCCCGTGCCCCCGTCGCTCGCCAGCGTCGCGCGCAGCCTCGCGACGACCGCCTCAGCCTCGCGCACGATCGCGTCCGGGTCCATCGCCGCGGGCGGGGCGTCCACCAGCCGCCCCGCGAACCGAACGCCGCGCGCCGCCGCCGCCGCCGCCGCCGCCGCCGCATCCGACGTCGGCGTGACCTCCGACGCGACCGTCGCGTCTTTTCCGACGACGACGCTCGCGACGCGCACGCGCCCCCTCTCCGCGATCTTCCCGCGGCCCTCCGCGGTGTCCCTCCCCGCGACGCTCTTCGCGGTGTACAGCGGGAAGCATCGCGCGACCGCGGTCGCGATCGGGATCGCGTCCGCGTCGCGCCGCAGCGCCGTCACGATACCCAGCGCGCGCGCCGGGTCAGCGGGCGCGGATACGCCGGCGAGAATCGTGCTCACCGCGAACGGCGCGGCGCTGCAGTTGTGACGGCTCACGCTCGGCGGGAGCACGCCCACGACCACCTCCACGAGCCTGGTTCCGCTCCCTCCGTCCTCGCCGTTTGTTTCGACGCGGACCATCAGCGATCGCTTCCCGCCGCCGTCGCCCGCGGGGGTGAGCCGAACCGCGTCCGTCCACACCGCCGCGATCGGAGGCGGGAGCGCGTCGACGAGCGCGGGGGACGTCAGCGACGCGCGCGCGCCGAGGACGACCACCTTGTCGCACGCGAGCGCGTCGTCGAGCGAGGCGTCGAACGCGATCGGGGAGGACGCTTCCCAGTCCTCGTTCGTGATGGGCGTCGTCGACGACGACGCGCGCGTCGGTCGCGATCGTCGCCTAACAACGCGGTTTTTTCGCCCCCCTGGCTGCGCGCTCGCGGCGCCGACGACGGGTCGCCGCGGCGTCGACGGCGCGGTCGCGAGGGCGGACGACGGCATCGCGCTGAGGCGCGGTGCTCGCGCGGAGACCAGACGCGCGGCGTTCGGGGACGTCTTCTCCGCCGCCGGCGCGGGGGAGGCTGCGCGAGCGACGGACGCGCGCGCGGCGTCTCGACTCCTCCGACGACCGCGTCCGCGGTCGGAGATCGAGCCACCTCAGCCACCCGCGCGGCGGCGTGTGACGTGAGTCGGTCGTCCGCGCGCCCGCGTCGCACACGATGACGCCCTCCACGCTCGCGCACGCGCGATGCGCGCTCGTCACGACGACGTCGTCGACGTCCTACGCGCCGCGCGGGGCGTGCCGTCGCGCGGCGGCGCCGCGCGTCGTCGTCGTCGCGCGCCTCTACGGCGGCGCGCATCGCGCCGCGACGACGTCGTCGAGAAAGGCGCGGTCGAGCGGCGAGCGGCGCGGCGTCGACGCTCTCCTCCGCCGCGAGGAGAACGTCGCCGCTAGCAGGACGTCAGACGCCGCCGCGACGCGATCGACGGACGCCGCGGAGGAGGACGCCGCCGTCGTCGCGGACCCGGACGACGACGGTGCCGGGGCGCGACCGACGATCCGCGCGTCGTCGTCGTCGTCGTCGTCGTCGTCCGCGTTATTCTCGTCCTCGGAGATCGCGGCCGCGGCGCTCTTCTCCGCGTTCGCGTTCGCGTTCTTCACCGCGGCGGAGCCATCCTCCGCGGCGGAGAACGCAACAGCCGCGTTCGCGGACGCCTCGGACGCGAGCGACGCGCTGTTTCAGATCGCGGGCGGGGAGGTGCCGTTCTGGGCGAACATGGTCAAGTACGCGCGCTTCGCCATCTCCGTGATGGTCGGCTTCGCGTTCATGTTCGGAAGGCCGATCGTCGGGCTGCTCAAGAAGCCGCAGACGGCGGTGCTCGTGATCGGGGGTGGCGTCGCGGGGTATAAGTTCTTTCGGTTCACGATCGAGACGATGCTGGGGATGAACGACGACATGACGCTGAACTACTGACGGGACGGGAGGGAAGGGGACGACGGCGGCGCGCGACGAGCGAATGTGAACGTCATTGGCGGCGGCGGCGGCGGCGGGGGCGGCGGGCGCCTCGCCTCGCCTCGCCTCCCGCCCCCCCCCGGGGCGAGATAGCTGATAACGCGCGTTAAATACACGTACTACTCCGCGCGCGGCGACACCTCGCGCGCGACCCTCGCGTCGTCGTCGGCGGCGCCGCGTCTCGTCGCCGGCGACGGGATAACCTGAGCCGCGCGCGCAGCGAATCCCGGAATCTCCTTTCGGCTGCAGACTGCCGCGCGAACGGGCGCGAAAACCTATCCGCGTCAGCGCCCAAGACGCGGCGGCCGCGCATCCCAACGCGCGCGGCGTCACGGCGGCGCGCGACGGGCGAGGAGCGCTCGAGAGTCGCGAAGGGTCGCTCGTGGGGGAACACCGCGCCGATCGTTCGGCGGCGCGCGCGTCCGCGGCGTCGCGTCGCCGCGCGGAATCGAGTCGCGCGCGCCGTCGCATCTTGTTCGTTTCTGCAGGGCACCCTCGCGCCCGCCGCGCGTCCGGGGAGGTCGACCGGCGGCCGCGGCGGCGGCGGCGGGGGAACGTAACGTCGCGCGCGGGTCTTCTCGCGGAGGCGCGTCCGCGATGCGTCGCGCGGCGACCGCGCTGCGAAGGCACGCGGCGTCGAGCGCGCGCTGGGAGATCCCCGGCGCGGGCGGCGACGCGTCGAATCATCGCGCGGTCGTCGCGCTCGACGTCCCGAGGGCGAGCTCGTGCGCGCGAT
The DNA here is from genome assembly GCF_000151265.4 of Micromonas pusilla CCMP1545. Classification (NCBI taxonomy): domain Eukaryota; kingdom Viridiplantae; phylum Chlorophyta; class Mamiellophyceae; order Mamiellales; family Mamiellaceae; genus Micromonas; species Micromonas pusilla. Next base: position 1,201,317 of record NW_003315882.1, on the reverse strand, counting down.
GGATCCGAGCCGCGAGCGCGCGGTGCGCGACGGACGACGCGCCGTCGCCTTCCTCCTCCGCGCGCGCGCAGCAGCAGCAGCAGCAGCAGCAGCGTCGCGGGTACGCCGCGGCGACGGACGCGACGCCCGCGCCCGCGGGTAAGGTGGACCCCTCCTCCGCGGCCGCGGCGAGCCGACGCGCGATGAGCGCGCTCGCGGACAAGTACGATCGAACCCTCGTGGAGAACATCTACCGGTCGTCGTTCAAGAACCAGACCGGGGTGTCGCTGAAGTACATGCTCGACTTCGGGTCGCAGCCGATACACCGGCAGCTCATGGTGAGCGCGCAGTTTCTGCACAAGGAGCTCCCGGTGCGGTTCGCGCACCGCGTCGCGGAGCTCGAGAATCTCCCGTTGGGTCTGTCGAGCAAGGCTCAGGTGCAGACGGTGCGAGATTGGTACGTGGAGTCGTACGACGAGCTTCTGAAGTTTCCGACGGTGAAGACGAACGAGGACGAGGAGAAGTTCACGGAGTTGATCAAGAGGATCATGGAGCGGCACGCGAACGTCGTGCCGATGATCGCCCGGGGGGTTTTGGAGCTGAAGATGGAGATGGCGGAGAAGGGCGGGACGCGGCCGGGGACGGGTAAAAAAGGCCTCGTCGCGCAGATAAACGACCTCCCGGAGATTCAGCAGTTCTTGGACGGGTTCTACATGTCGCGCATAGGGATTCGCATGCTCATCGGGCAGCACGTCGCGCTGCACGAGAAGGACGATACCAGGGGCGAGGACTACATCGGGTTGATTCACACGAAGATGTCGCCGTTGCGCGTGGCGAGAGACGCCATCGACGACGCGCGGTCCATCTGCATGCGTCAGTACGGAGACGCCCCGGAGGTGGAGGTGTTCGGCGACGAGTCGTTCACGTTCGCGTACGAGCCCGGGCACTTGCACCAGATGCTCTTCGAGCTCGTGAAGAACTCGCTGCGGGCGGTGTCGGACAAGTACGCGGATTCGGACGACGACCCGCCGCCGATTCGCCTCGTCATCGCGGAGGGCGCGGAGGACGTCACGATTAAGATTTCCGACGAGGGCGGCGGGATCCGACGCAGCGGGCTGCAGCGGATATGGACGTACCTGTACACGACCGCGGACTCGCCGCTGCTGGAGATGGACGAACACACGCCCGGACCGGTGGTGCTGGCCGGGTACGGATACGGGCTGCCGTTGAGTCGTCTGTACGCGAGGTATTTCGGCGGTGACCTGCAGGTGATCTCCATGGACGGCTACGGCACGGATGCGTACTTGCACTTGAACCGGTTAGGGAACGTGCAGGAGCCGCTGCCGTGATACCGTTCGTTTGGGGACGTGCTGGATCTACAGTACTCTATTATTTTCTTTTCGGGCTTCACGCGCGAAGCGCTTTAACTGCGGTCGATGCGGATCGCGTTGTATGTGTACTCTCGACGAGCGACCTCGGTCGACTTCGGATAATAAAATTAAAATTCCGTCTCGTGAAAACCGCGCGGACGCCGTGCCGACGACGCATCAGATCACCTCGCCTCGCCTTGCCTCACCGCGCGGCCAGGACCGCCCCGCCCCCGCCCCCGCCCCCGCCGCCGCTCGCGCACGCGATGTGCGGCGTCGGCAGCGTACCCCCCGGACACGCAACCGCGGCGGCGCTCTCGACGTCGCCGAATCCCTCCGCGGCGGCGACTTTCAAACCGGTGCTTATGAACGCCGCCGCGGACGCGACCGCGGCGTCTCTGAAGTAATCCGTCATCTTCTTCGCGTCGTTCAGCGGCGGCGGCGCGCCGAGCATGGACGCCGTGGGGCCGAACGACGCCTCCGCGGCTTTGCTGCCCGGGGCGGCGACGGATCCGTCGCACGACGCCATCGTCCGGAGCTCCATGGATTGCTTCAGCAGCGCGTCGATCGACCGTCCTTCCGCCTCGAGCGCGTGGTCGAGGTCGCGAAGCAGCGTCCGCTCCTCCACCGCGGCCGCGGGGTGCTCCGGGGCGACCTCCTCCGGGGTGTCCCGCGGCTCGTCGCTCGCGGACGACGCGCCGGCGCCGACGAGGTCAATCTTCACCTTTTGCAACCGCCGTCGCGACCGTCGAAGCGCGGCGCCGCGGCCTTTCAAATCCGCGACGAGGAGGTCGATCCACCGCAACGCGTGGGATAACACCGCGGTCGGCGCCGCGGTCGCGACCGCGTGCACCGCGGGCGCGAGCTCCGCAGCCTGCGAGTTCGCCGCGGCTTGCGCGGCGGTGACCGGCGCCGCCGGCGCTCTCCTCGCCGCCGTCGCCGACGCCGACGCCTTCATCGCGGTCGCGACGGACGCCCTCCCCGCGCCCGTCGTGCGCTTCCTTCTCGAGGCGTCGCCCCACCCGGTCGAGACGTCCGGCGAGCCCATGCCTCTCGCGGAGAACGCGTTGAGGGACAGCGGCCGCAGCGGCGACGTCGCGCCGCGCGCGCGCTGAGGGCCGTTCTATACAAGCGAAAGTCGGGGTGGAGTTGAAAGGCGTCAGTTGGAGTTGAAAGGCGCCGAGGGCGGGTATTGAAAGGGAGGGGTGGGCGGAGAGATGCGACGGGCAAAGTCCTTAAGGATCGGCGTCCACATCGCCAACGCGGTCGTATGGGGACCAGTGTATAGAACGCACCTGACTCCCGTGCGACCTCCCGGTCGCCCCCGTCTTCCTCCCGTTCCCCTTGCTCCCCGCGACGACGCCCGCGGCGGCGTCGAAATCGCTCCGGAACGGGCTCTCCTCGGACGCCTCTAAGAGCATCGTGAGCCCCTCGTGCTCGGCGCCGCCCGGGGACGCGAGCGTGCGGCGCGCGCGTTTCGCCGCGGCCATCGCGTCCGCGACGACTTTCGCGGGGACCGGGGACTGCCCTATGAACGCCGCCGCGGACGGGGACGACAGCGCCGCGAGCGCGAGCGCGCTCACGCCGCTGTCCGCGGGGGCGGGTACGACCGTCCCCGCGCCGGGGGGCGGCGCGGCGTGCGCGGCGGCGGCGGCGACGGACGCGGGCGCGGAGGTTGATTTCCGCTGTCGCGGTGGCGGAGGCATCGACGCTTTCGCGCTCGCCGCCGCGGTCGCGCTCTTTCCGTTCCCCGCGCTGGACTTCGATCCCGCCGCGCGGTTCGACGCGTTCGCGGGTTCGGATCTCGTCCTGAGGAAACGAGAACGCGATGGTCAGCGACGCGCGAAGGAGGCGGGGGACGCCCAGGGGGACGACGGACGCGAGATCCCGCGGGCACGGGGAAATCAAATCGATCGACGTTCTGTTCAAACGCGCGAGGTCGCACTTCTTCGCGGACGGCGGCGTGTTGAACCGTCCGGGCTTGGAGATCTTCCGCTTCGCCCTTCCGCCGGCGGCATCCCTCGCGGGAGGGGGCGTCTCTTGCGGAGCTCCCATGCTGGGGTTCGTGCTCCGCCCCACCTGTTTGTGAGCGATTTTAAACGAACAGCACGCTCATGAGAGTTTTTTTTTTCGTTGTTAACGGCTCTTCCGAGGTGACGCGAGCGCGCCCCGGGCACACGCGGCCGCGCCCCGCGAGGGTCCTCGCCGTCGCATCCCGCAACCGTCGCCGAAGACACCCGACCGAAGCGCGCGCCGCCCCCGCGACGTCCGACAGACGATGTCCGACGTCGTCAGCGAGGCGTCGTCCGCGCCGTCGCTCAGCGACGTGGACGACGACGACGACGATCGGCATCGGGTCGTCGCGGGCCCCGCGTCGAGCGCGCGATCATCGCGCGGGCCTCCCCCGCTGAAGCCGGCCTCGTCGTCGCGTTTAACATCGCCGCCGCCCGAGTCGAAACCCTCCCCCGACGTCCTGGACCACGCGGTGGACTTTCTCAAGACGAGAGACGGGATGGACAAGATGCTGAAGCTGATGCGATACGCCGCGGCGCTGACCGCGCTGGCGACGACGAACGCGAAGCTCTCGAAGCTCGAGCGCTACACCGCGCTGACGAGGAAGTTCCTCCGCCTCGGGCGCTTCCTCGGGAACGCGAAGGAGCTCAGGGACTTATCCCGAACCTCCCGGCGGCTGTCGCGATTGGGCGCGACGGCGACGGCGGGCGGCGACGACATCGCGCGTCAACGACATCGCGCGTCGGTGACTGTCAACAACCTCGCCATTGCGTGTCAGGGCGTCCAACTCGCGTACAACCTCCTCGAGCAAGGCAACTGGGCGACGCGGACGCGCCTCGTCACGAACGAGCGGTGGAAGAGGACGTTCAGCGTCGGCGCGAACTACGCCGAGCTCGCGGTGTGCTTCTTCAGCGCGCAGCTGCACGCGTTGGCGCTGCGGGACCTGGATCGACGCGCGCGCGAGATCGCCGACGCGATGGAAGCGAGACGCCGCGTCGCCGCGGCGGCGGCGGCGAAGGTCCGTCGCGCGTTGGTCCCCCTCCATGCGACCGCGTTCGCGCGGTGCACGCCGCTCCTCGAGGACGGACTTTCGGTTCCCGCGCCGCGCGCGTTTCTCTCCGCCCGCCACCCCTCGGTTTCGATCCCGACCCGACCCGACGCGCCCGCCCGCCGTGACGCCTCGCGACTCCGCGACTGACGCCGCGCCCCCGCGCGCTCCGCTCCGACAGGGCGCGTTCGCTCCGCGGCGGCGGCCGTGGAAGAAATCCGACGGCGTGTCCTACGACGAACTCGACGACGAGGTGCTGGACGCGCTGCTCGCGAACGTAGCGCGCGAGCGATGGACGCGGCGGGTCAACCTCGCGCAGGACGCGTTGGACGCGGCGGCGGTCGCCGGTGACGTCGTCGGCGGCGGCAACGCGTTTCAGCGGCCCGTCGTCGTCGGCGCGCTGGGGTTGTTGTCCGCGATGTTCGGCGCGTACGATAAGTGGGTGGCGACCGCGCCCGCGAGCGAGTAGATGAGGGGGTGTTTAGGGGGGAGGGGCGGGTAGGCATAGGTCGTCGGTCGTCGGGACGGATGAACGAATCGGATCGCGAGCTCTTCGAGCGGGAACGAACAGAACGGAGACGACGCCGTCGCGGTGAAGGCATGCGGCGCGCTCGTTACAAATAATCTCCGCAAACGACGCGGTCATATGGCGTCATATTGTCTCTCCTCTTCCTCCTCCTCGTCTCTCTTCTCTCTTCTTACGCATCACCTCTCGTCGTCGACTCGACGTCGCTCGCGCGCCCGCGATGGACCTATTTCCCCTGGACCGCGGACTTAAACTCGGAACTGATTTTGAACCGAAGCCCCTTCCTCTCCGGGAGCTGCATCTTCACCCCCTTCGGGGTTTGAACCATCCTCGACGCTTTCGTGACGGGGGTGAACGACCCGAAGCCCTGGAACGTCACCCTCTGCCCGGACGCGACCGAGCTCTTGATCCCGCCGATGAGCGCTTCCAACGCGGCTTCCGCTTGCGCCTTCGTGATGGCAGCCTTGCCGACCTTGCCAACCTCTTCCTTGATGAGGTCGACGGCCCACGCCTTCCCGACTTTGGTGGAGGAGGCTGGCGCAGCTTTCGCCGCGGTCTTCGCGCCGCGCGCAGACGTGAGGAGCGACGCGTTGCGCGCGAGGGCGGTGCGGAGGCTGGTGAACATTTAGTCTGTTTGGGGGTTTTCGGTGACTGCGACGACGACGGGTGGGATGGGGAAGGTGGAGTGGGGCGTCGGGTCGTCAGCTCGCGCTCGTCGTGGCGGTGACAAAAAACGAGACCCGTTTCTCGCGTCCGCGCGTTCAGGGCAGACGACGCGCGCTGGCGGCCGCGGAACCGCGCGAAACGCCGCGGGGGGCTGTTCCCCGCGAGCGGTACTTTTGGCGGGAATTCGCTGGGCGCGGGCGCGAGATCGCGAGATGCGAAGTGAAAACACAAAAAAGCGCGCGCGAACGCGGACGCGCGCGGTCGCCGCGGGATATGAACGCCGCGCGGGCGTCGAGCGCGGATATCGAGCGCATCGCACCTGAAGAGCGAGCGCGCGGACGTCGCGTTCGCGTTCGATTGTGGACCGGAAGCGCGCTCACAACGCAAATTATTTTGAATCGAGGCGAGGCTCGTTTTTTTGCGAGCTCGTTTTTTCCACTTGTTCCGTGGCAAAAAATTTTATCTGGCGATTTTTTCGGTTCTATCCAGCGATTCTCGCGTACACGTACTCGCGGTTGATCGGCTTGACCGATCAGCATTGACCGAGGGTCGGGTTTTCACCCGTCTGACGATTCAGTGGCCCTTTTGTCTACGATCAGAGTTCTGATAGTTTTACACCTCTCCGCGAGGTCTGCGTGTTCGCGCAGCCATAGCGTCGCGGAATAGCCGTAACAATCTCCGGTACAATGAGAAGAGTTCTTCGTCACATCGCGGGGCATCGATTAAAGCAAAAGTATTGTGCCACTTCCCGTAAAGAAAACGAAGTCAGCGGCGCTTATATGTCTCAAGGGTGACTCTGCAAAATCTTTCTTGAAGGAGGAGAACTTTTTTTCCACCTTCCCTGAAAACGCGATGTTTAAAGTTGCCCCGGCCCTGTTCGAGCGCTGATTACGTCGTGATCATCACAGTGAGTGGTGTGATATTTTTGCATGGGTCGGAGCATCATGGTATTTCGAGTAAATTCTTCGCGTGCGACGTCGGCGTTCGTGACGCTCCCGCGACTCCAACAGCGCGCGAACGCCCGCGGGTACCCCTTTCAAACGACTGAAGTTTGAACCCAGGGAGTACGCGGACGTAGTACGAGGGCTGTGGCGTATGGGTATTTGCAGTGGAAACGCGAGAATCGCTGGATCGAACCAAAAGAATCGCTGGATAGTATTTTTTTCTTGTTCCGTGGGTACAACTTGTACAAGTAGTGGGCCGCCAACAGGTTAAAGTCCTGTCTCACAACGCGATATTTTCGCGCCGGGAGCAGATCACGGCTCACGCACAGCGCCGCGGACGAACGCGTCGACGACCGAAGGAAGACCCTCGCGCGCTCGGCGCTGTGATGCCGACGAACGCGTGAGCGTGACCCGCGCGACCGCTTCGACAGAGTAACGCGCGCGCGCACGGCGCGCGCGAACGGGTCGCGCGCGCGGGAAAAGGCACGCACGCGAGAGATTCCGCCGCGCGCGCGTTCGATTGATGGCCCAAACGCTTCCCCGTTCGGAGCCGTCGTTCTCGTCTCGCTCGTGCCGCGCCTCCGCGAACGTCGGGATGCGCCGCCTCGCGTCCCTCGCGCGCGGCGCGCTCCCACGCCGCGCGGCGACGGCCGCGCGCGGCGGCGACCGCGGCCACCGCGGCGGGTCCGCGCGATGGACCATCCCGGGCCGATCGTCGTCGTCGTCGTCTATCGTCGCGGAGTTCACCTCCGGCGGATCGCCCCCGTCGTCGAACGGCGGCGGCGCCGCAGGGCACGGGCAGCACCGGAACGCCGCGCGCGCGTCGGGGGTGGACCCTCGATCCGCGTCGTTCGCGTCGCGCGCGGCAGCGGAGGCGCCGTCGCGCCGGCGAACGGCGCCCGCGGCGATCGAAGAGTTGGGTCCTCCCGCCGACGCCGCCGCCGTCGCCGCCGCGCCGCCGCCGCCGCCGCCGGGGCCTCGACAAAACGCGAAACCGACCGCGATCGTCGGGGAAACGCTCACCGGCGAGGTCAAGCGCATCACCTTCCACAACCCGGACAACCACTACACCGTCGCGCGGCTCGCGGTGTGTAAGGACGACGTCGCGGCGCTCCCGATCGGCGCCACCGCGGTGACCAAGGGCGGGCGCGGAGCGAAGTATCAAAAGCGCAAGACTAAAAAGGACGCCGGCGGCGCGGGCGGCGCGAAAGAGGCTGTGATCACGATCACCGGGTACATCCCCAACGTCGCGGAGGGTCTGAACCTGAGGCTCACCGGGGACTGGCGCGACGACGAGAAGTGGGGCACGCAGTTCGTCTTGAACGCCTCCCCCGAGGAGCTGGCGCCCCCGACGGACGAGCCGGCGATGCTTCGGTACCTCTCCGGCGGCGCGCTGCCCGGGTGCGGGAAAGTCACCGCGGAGAGGCTCGTGACGCACTTTGGGGCGAGGACGTTCGAGGTGTTGGACTCCCCGGACGCGACGCGAGAGCTGACGCGGTGCCCGGGCGTCGGCGCGAAGACGGCTGAGAAGCTGAAGAAGAATTGGGACGTCACGCGGGGGCGACGCGGCGCGACGGCGTTCCTCGAAGAACACGGGGTGTACCCCGCGCTCGCGCAGCGCGTCGCGGCCAAGTACGGCGCGAACACCGAGGAGGAGGTCAAGAAGGATCCGTTCGAGGCGCTCTACATGCTTCGCGGGGCGACGTTTCATCGGGCCGACGCGCTCGCGGCGAGGCTCGGAAAATCGGCGGACGATCCCGCGAGGCTCGCCGCCGCGATGCTTCAGGTGCTGAACGTGAACGCGTCGAGCGAAGGCCACGTGTACTTGCACTGGAGAGAGATGCGCGACGGCGTCGCGAGGTTGCTAGGCCCGAAGCAAGCCGCGGGGTTGCAAAAGGGCGCGCTCGTGGCCGCCGCGGACGAGCTCCTGGCCAAGAAACGAATCAACCGCATCGTCGCGCCCGCGAAGGGCGCCGACGAGGCGGCTTCCGCGTCCGACGACGAGCACGATGCGTCCTGGGCGCGGTACGGGGTGTTCGCCGCGGTGTTGTACGACGCGGAGGCCCACGTCGCGAAGGACATCGCGCGTCGTCTGAAGATGCAGAAGCGCGCGCCGGACGTCCCGCGCGTGCGTCGGTGGCTCAAAGCCGCCGCCGAGAGGGAAGGGTGGCGCCTCCTCTCTCCCGCGCAAGAAGCGTTCCTCGACCTAGCGCTCCGCGAGCCGATCAGCGTCCTGACCGGCGGTCCCGGGACGGGGAAAACGTTCGCGGTGCACATCGCGGTGAGGCTGTGGCGCGCGATGGGACGCAAGGTGCTGATGTGCGCGCCGACGGGCCGAGCCGCGCAGAGGCTCGCGGAGATCGCCTCCGCCGGCCGCTCGATGTCGTCGCCCGTGCAGTCGTCCACGATCCATCGCCTCCTCGAGCAGCGCGCCGGGAAGAGAGGCGGCGCGGGGGAGGAGGACGACGACCCGTCCGACGCTCTCGAGTTCGCGTGGAAGGGCAAGTTTGCTCGATGCAAGGCGAGCCCGCTGGACGCCGACGTCGTCGTCGTCGACGAGAGCTCCATGCTCGACCTCCCGCTGTGCGCGGCGCTTCTCGACGCGGTCAAACCGGACGCGCAGGTCGTGTTCGTCGGCGACGCGGACCAGCTCCCGAGCGTGGGCCCCGGGAGCGTCCTTCGCGACGTGCTCCAATCCCGCGCGGTTCCCGCGGTGCAGCTCAGCGAGGTGTTTCGCCAGGCGGAACAGAGCGGGATCATTCGAGCGGCGCACTCGATGAACGCGGGGCGGATCCCGGAGGTGCCGACGCGGCGGTGGGACGACGCGACGCGGACGATCGTGGGCCCGGGCCCGGGCGGCGGCGGCGGCTCGAGCTCGAACGCGAACCAGAGTGGGCCGCTCTCGTACCAGACCGAGACTTGGGAGGGCGCCGACTGCGTGTGGGTGACGGTGCCCGAGGACGGCGAGAACGCGTACGAGGGCGCTCTCGCGGCGTTGTTCGACGGCGCGCTTCCCGCGCTGGACGGTCTGAACCCGACCACGGATCTGCAGGTGTTGACGCCGTTCCGCAGAGGCGTCGCGAGCACGTCGCAGCTGAACGTGTTTCTTCAGGAGAGGCTCAACCCTCCGAGCGACGGACGGCTCGAGACCAAGGCGGGCGAGATCACGTTTCGCGAGGGCGACCGCGTGCTGCAGCAGCGGAACGACTACGTGAAGGAAGTCTTCAACGGCGACCTCGGCACCGTCGACGCGGTGAACGGAGACGGGAGCGTGCGCGTCGTCTTCGGCGGCGCCGCGGCTGCCGCCGCGCTCGTCCCCGCGAGAGAGGTGACGTACTCTCGCTCGGAGCTGCGAGATTTGCTCCCCGCGTGGGCGCTCACCGTGCACAAGGCGCAAGGGTCGGAGTACAAGGCCGTGGTCTTGTGCCTCGCCGAGAATCATCGCCCGCTGTTACGGCGCGAGCTCGTGTACACCGCGGCGTCGAGGGCGAAGGAGGTGCTCGTGATCTTGTCGCCGGAGCGCGCGCTGCGGACGGCGGTGCAGACGGTGGGGAATAACTCGCGGAACACGAGCCTCGCCCGGCGGCTGTCGCCGCACGGTCGGCGGGCGCCGTCGTGTCCGTCCGAGGCTGCGATCGCGGCGGCGGGGGAGGTGAAGGCGAAGCGCGAGGCGGCGGCGGCGGCGGCGGCGGCGGGGCGGCCGCGGACGGGGGACGTAGACGTCGCGTGAGCGATCTGATGCGACGCGCGTTTGGTTTGGCTCTCGGTTTGGAGAGTCATCTCGTCTCAGATTCACAAATGTGGTACCGTATCGGCGTAACGAAAACAAACAGTATGTATACGCCACGATTCGTCGTCGCACGTCGTACTTCCGAAGTACGAAGGCACTCACGAAAGTACTTCCGAAGGAAGCGCTTCTCACCACCCCGTGCGCTTGCCCTCCGCCTTGGCGCGTTCCCTCGCCTCGCGAGCGATCTCCCTCGCCTCCGCGTTCGTCATGCGCTTCGGCGGGACGCGCTGAGGAAGCGTGATTCCGTTCGCCTTTTGAAAGTTCATCACGTGGCTCATGAGCAACTCTCGATTCGAACCCTCGTACATGTCGACCTTTCGACCGTTCGCGAACATCACGAACGACGGAACCTTCGTGACGCCCCACTCCTTCGCGAGCGCCGCGCACTCCGGTCCGCCGTCGAGGCCCATGCGCGCCCACCGCGTGAACCCGGCGGTGTTCCGCGCGAGCGAGAGCACCGCGGGGAACATGTCGAGGCACCCGACGGGGGCGTCCACGTTCATGCCGACGTCCACGATGGCGAGCTGCTTATCGCACGAGACGTTGACCTCGCCCGCGAACCCGGGGGGCACTTGCGGCGCGGCGCACGAATCGATGAAATCGGTGAAATCGCTCTTGGAGTTGATGTCCGAGACCCAGTCGTGGACGTCGAGGCCCTTCGCGCCGGCGCCGCCGTAGTACAGGACGCCCTCGGAGAGCTCCGTCGTCGTGCCCGTGCCGGCGCCGATGTGTTGCCACAGGAGGGAGCCGCCCTGGGAGAGGTGGTTCGCGTTCGAGGGGGGAACGGCGTCAGCGACGACTACGGTCTTTAGGGATGTCGCATCATTCATTCAATTCACTCATCGAACGATAAGCGACCGATTCGATTCGATCGGGGGAAGCGGAAGGGAAAGATTCTCGGGCGACGCGATCGCGCGATCGCTCCCGCGCGCGCCCGCCGCGATCGCCGCGACGATGCGCTCGAACGCACCTTGTAGTACTGGTACGTCGGGAACTGGTGCACGCCGAGCTTGTCCGCGATCTCGCGCGCTTCCGGGCCGCTGTGCGTGACCTCCGCCTTGACGAAGACGACGTCTTTGCAGTCGCGCGCGATCCTCGCGAGCGACGCGGTGACTTCCTTGCACGCGGCCTGGTCGCCGGCGACGCACTCTTCGTCGGACTCGAGTGCGACGATGATGAGCGCATCGCCCGCGAGGTTCATCGCGGCCTCGAGCTCGCGCATGCTTCGGACTTCTTGGGTTCGATCCATGACCTTCATGGACTGCTCGTACCTGCGTTCTTCCGTGTAGGCGGTGACGCGGAAAGCCTTCTTCGCGGCGGAGGTTTTCTTCGCGGAGGCGAACACGCGGCGGTTCGCGGGCGCGACCGCCGCGGTGAAAGAGAGCGCGGACATTTGTGGTGCGTTCGTATCGGCGAGACGGCGTAGCGCGCGTGTCTTCTGCCGGCGGAGATCGGGCGGAAGATATTGTTACCCCACCCAGTCCGCGTCAGAAAAACTGCGAATCGGCGACCCAGGATCTGGGATATTATTATTGGGTTATTCGCGGCCCGATTTTGACAGACTAAAAGCCCATACGAGTACATATTTTTCGGTACACAATACGGCATCACGTTTTTCCTCAGCGCGGGTCGGAGCTCGGGAGGCCCGGATACCGGAGCGCGCCGCGCCAGGCAGCGCGCGTCTTACGCAGCGCACTTTTTGCGGCATTGGCGCGGGGCACCACCGCCGCGGTCGCGCGTCTCATGGCGTCACCACCGTCGTCCCCCCCCCGGGACGCGCGGTGCGTCGCGCACATCATGTCCGACGACCCGAACGCCCCGGACTTGGCTCCCGAGACGTACGCCGCGCGCGTCGCGTCGAGCTGTCGCGAGTTCCTAGACGTCATCGAGCGCGCGCTGCGTTCGGACGCGGACGCGGACGACGACGCGGACGCGGACGACGACGCGCGCGGTATCGCCGGCGGCGGCGTGTACGTCGGCATCGCGGGGATAGGGATGATGTACTACAAGCTCGCGCTCGTGCAGCGCGCGATGCAGGGGGACGCGCGAGGGAACGATCCCAAGCGCGCGGTGTTCGGCCGAACCACGGGGGCGATGTTACGCGCCGCGCTGACCCACTGCGAGCGCGGACGGAAACGATTCGAGGTCGAGGAGGAAGCGCGGCGGCGTCGTCACCCTCGAACGACGTTCTTGGAGGGCGTCGCCGGGTGCCACGCGCTCGAGGCTGCCGTGTTGACCGAGCTCGGCGCCGACGACGCCGCGCGCGACCGCGTCCGACGGCTCGTCGCGCTCGAGCCGGCGGCGGCGTCCGCGCCGCGGGACGAGTGCGAGCTTCTCTACGGCCGCGCCGGGTATCTCCACGCGCTGCTGTTCGCGAGGACGCGCGTGCACCCGTCGATCGCGGCTGAAACGCTTCCAGGAAAGGCGTTTCACAGGATCGTACGACACATCGTCGAGGAGGGCGAACTGCGCGCGGAGTTGGGGACGGAACCCGCGTCGTGCGCGGCGGCGGCGGCTTTCGAATCAGGTGCGTTCTATACACTGGTCCCCATACGACCCCGTTGGCGTGTTGAGCGCCGATCCTTAAGGACTTTTGCCGTCGTCTCTCTCCGCCCACACCACGGTTTCAATCCCCGTCCTCGACGCCTTTCAACTTCTACTGACGCCTTTCAACTCCACCCCGACGTTCGCTTGTATGGAACGGCCCTCAGCCACGGAAGCCGGCCGACTCGGCGTCGGGAGAGGCCTCGCGTTCGTTTGGCACGGGAAGCAGTACCTGGGCGCGTGCCACGGGACGGCGGGGATCGCGCTGACGTTGATGCAGTGCGAGAAGGTCTTAGGGTGGGCCGCCCCCGGCGGGTGCTGGGGACGCGCGGGGATCGGGACGGGGGACGGCGACGGCGACGGCGACGGCGACGGCGCGCCTCCGCGCGCGTTGGACGCGTTCCACCCGTCGCCCTCGAAGCCTTCCAAGCCGACGACGACGCCGACCGGCCCGGGCCCGCCGCCGTGGTCGCGCGTTCGAGACGCGCTGTCGTCGCTGACGTCCAAGCAGCTCCACGACGGCAACCTCCCGTCGTCGGCGTCGTCCGCCGCGCCGTCGAAGCTCGTGCAGTGGTGCCACGGCGCGGGCGGATTCGCGCCCGTGCTCGCGCACGCGATCTCGCATCCGGGGCCGTGCGTCGCCCCGGCGCGGGCGTACCACTCGCCTCTGTGCAAGACCGCGGAGGTCGTCTGGCGCAGAGGCGTCTTGCGGAAAGGCTGCGGGCTGTGCCACGGCGTCGCGGGGAACGGGTACGCGTTTCTTTCCGTCTACCGCGTGACTAAGGACGCGAGGTCGCTGGCGCGCGCGAAGCGGTTCGCGCGGTACTGCGCGAAACACGCGGTCGAGAGCAGCCGCGACGCGGACCGACCGAGCTCGCTGTTCGAGGGGCTGGCCGGCGTCGTCGTGTTTTTGGCGGACACGCTCGCTCCGGAGACGTCGTGGTTCCCCGGGTTCGAGCTCCCCCCGCCGGGGTGACGTGAGTCGATCATGAAGAACGAGACGTGCGGCGTAGATTGATTTTTGTCGAAAAAAGTTCACCGGTCAGTTGAAAGGAGACGCGTTCAAATGTTGAAACTGAGCGGTGGGTCACCTCGAGAGTGCGGGACCTGTTGAGGAACACTTTGGTAGAAACTCTGTCATTCTTGGTGGGGTGGATGATTGATTGAGTCACTTTTTAGGGTCGTCGTCGTCGCAGCAGGAACCCCTTCCCCCCTCCTCCTCCTCCTCCGCTCAACACCTCGACGGCGTCGTCATCGACCCCCTTCCCTCCGCCCCCGCTCACGAGCTGCGTCGCCGCGGTCGTCACCGAGCTCACCGCCGCCGTCGCGCGCGCGAACGCCGCGTTCGCGCCGACGCCCAACGCGGACGCGACGACCGCCGTCGTCTCCGCGACGCCCGCGCCGAGCTCGCTCGCGCGCGTTGTGACGCTCGCGGCGACGCTCCCGACGCGCCGCCCGAGCCCGTCGGCGGCGTCGGTCGCCGCGCCGAGGGAGGATTCGATCCCCGAGCCGGCTTCCCCGAGAAGGAATACGTAGTCCCGCGCTCTTCTTCTCAGCGTCACAGCGCGGATAGCTCTTTCCCCGCGACGAATTCGATCACCTTCGGCACCGCCCCCTGGAGCGCCTTCGCGGCCGCGCCGAGGTTCTCCATGAACTCGTCCGCGGTGGGCTGGTCCCCGTCCACGATGTCCGTGATGGCCTTCACCGCGACGAACGGCACGCCGAAGAGCTCCGCGGTGTGCGCGATCCCGGCAGCCTCCATCTCCTTCACGCTCGCGTCGTTCGCCTTTAACGACGCGAGGTCCACCTCCGGGGCGTCCAAGGAGTTCCCGGTGCTCACGACGCCGTCTTTGAACCCCATCGCGGCTCTCAGCGCGGGCGTCGGGAACGCGTCGACGGCGCCGATCGCGTAGGTGTCGAACCCGGGAATCGGGATGCGCCGGTCGTGATTCTTGAACGCGCTCGCGAGGTAGACGTCCCCGATCGCGCCGCCCATGGCTTTGAACCCGCCCGCGGTCCCGGCGTTGACGAGAATGTCCGGTTTCAGCGCGAGGCAGATGCCGTACGCGGTCAGAGACGCGGGGACGGTGCCGACGCAGTCGACGCCGAAGGCGGCGGATTTCCCGTTCGTCACGACGTGCACCTTCGCGCCGTGCACGTCCCCGGAGAAGACCAACGCGGGGATCGGCCCGGGCAGCGGGCTCTCCCTGGCCTTGACGAGCTTCAGGTGCTCCACGAGCGGCGCGGCCTCCGCTTCCATGGCGATGATCACCGCGATCGTCCGGACGGGCGCCATGTCGGGCGCCGCGGACGCGTGTGAATCGACGCGTCGGGGAGGGCGAGCGCGAGGTTCTGTTTCCGAGGCGCACGTTTTTAGGTGTTCACGTTTTTCGCCGCCTGGCGGCGCGCCGCTGGCCGTTTTGATAGCAGTACGTTCGTACAGCTGGTGTCTATAGACAGGAGCTTTGCTCCAGTCTGCTAGACACACTTCAGAGTGCACACCTGTTCAAGCGAAACGGTTCGAGTCTTCTCTCCTCCGGTCTTCTATTTCAACTCTAACGCCCGTCGCGCAGGCCACCCGCCCGTCCTCTCCCTCTCCTTCGCGCGCACCGCGACGTCCCCCCCCCCCCGATCGACGCGACAGTGCGCGGACGCCCACCGCCGCAGACCGTCCATCGACTTGAACTCAGACGCCGGGACGCGCGACATCGGATTTCGCCCGAGCAGATCCAACGCGGCGACGACCAGCGCGCGGCCGACGCCGTGAAACGTCCCGGGCGTGTACTTGACCGGACGCAGCGCTCTCGACGGCGGCGACGCGCGTCCGTCCGGGTCGTTCGACGCCGGGGGCACGTGCGACAGCAGTCTCGACGCGTCATAGTTCGCCTCGACGACGTACAAGTGCGGCAGGCCCGTCGCGCGATGCATCGCGACGCGGCCGGAGCCCTCCTTGGATCCGCCCTCGCCGCCGTTTTTCATCCGCGCGTTTTTCTCGCTGAAATCGCACGCGTTGAAGTCAAAGTGCGGCGTGTTCAGCGCGACGAGCCGCGCCCACGCCCGCGCCTCGACCGCGTCGCGCCCCTCCAGGCTATTCCCGAACGCGAAGCACCCGCGCTTGTTCACGTGCCCGTGGAGGTCCACGTAAAACCCGAGCTCGTCGCGTTCGGCGTGCGCCGCCAGCAGCCGCCGCGCCGCGTGTATCGCCGGCTGCTTCGCGGCGTCGGGCGCGTCGTAGCACCGGTTCAGGTTCTGGCCCAGGGTGTCGCACCGGTAGTGCCCTCGGAACGCGCCGTCGGGGTTCAGACACGGGATGATATTGAAGACGTAGGCGTCGCGCGCGGCGGCGGCGCGGGGGTCGTCGACGCGGAGTAAAAACTCGACGACGCCGCACATCATGTGGAAGCCGGGTTTCTCGCCGGGGTGGACGCCGGCGCTGACGACGAAGACTTTCTTCCCTCGAGAGTTACGTCCGGGGAAGTTCGCGATCGAGGTCTTGGACATTCGGTGGATCAGCCCCGGGGCGTCCACGCTCGTGCCCGCGACGTCCCCGGGAGCGTCGGGCTCGGGGGGGGTCTCGTTTTCGTTCGCCTCGTCCCCGCCGCCGCCGCCGCCGCCGCCGCCGCCGCCGTCGCCGCCGCGAACTTCTTTTCCCGTGATGGTTATCATCTCGACTTTCCTCCCGTCCAAGGACGTCGCTAACGTCTCGCGGCCGTACGTTATCACCTCCCGTAACGCCTCCCCGTGCGTCGGGTCCTCAAACCTCGCGTCTATCGCGTCCAACATCGCTTCGCAGTCGTACGCGCCGAACGGGTAGGTGAAGGCGAAAAACACCTTCTCACCCGGCGCCGTCAGGTCCTTCTCGAACCGGTGCTTGAACGTCACCTTGAACGCGCCGTCGTCCGTGACGTGCGTCTTGCACGGCTCGGTGACGCGTTCGTACGCTTTCATCGCGGGGTGCGTCCTGTACACCGGTCGGAACCCGTTGTTGAAGAGCTTGCCTTGCTTGTTCAGATTCATGATCGTGAACGTTACGGTCTCTCCCCTCCGCGCGCCGTCGCCCTCGACGCTGAAGTGGAACCACGTCCGGTGTCTCGTCTCGTGCGGCGTCCCGTCGCAGTCCGGTCGCGTCCACACGTGGTAGCAGTTATCCCTCGCGCGCGCCACCTTCGCGAGGTTGCCGCCGTCGAAGTCCGCGCGGAAGACGAGGTCGCCGCACCGCCACTTCCCCGCGCGCCCGTCGAGATCGATGCTCGCGCGCGGCGCGCCCGCGAACGACCACGGGACGGGGCACGCGCTCTCGTCCCACGGCCGCCATCGCTCGTGCGCTCTCGACGCCGCGCCCGCGCGTTTCTCGCGGACGCGCGAAACGCGCTCGCGCAGCTCCGCGGCGACGCTCCGCGGCGCGAACGACATTGACGCGCGACGAGCTTCTGCTTCTGTCGCGAGGACGAACGAACACAACCGCGAGCGAACAGAAACGGTCGGTTTGCTGATTGCTGATGTCTGTCGGAGAGAGAGACGCGTCTATCTACTGGGGCCGCGACCCGAGCTTCGACCCCGGCCGGCTCCCCGCGGGCGGCCTCCTCGCCCCAACCCCGCCCCCACCCTTCCCCCCGCCCCCCGCGATCCCCCCGCTCGGCGCGCGCGCGTGCGTCTTCTCCTTTTCCGCGGCGCGCTCGCGCTTCGCCAGCCGAGACAACGTCTTCGCGCGCAGCTCGTCGCGGTTCAGGGGCCGGTCGTCCTCCACGTCGCTCTCGTCGCTGTCCTCGTCCCCGGTCTCTCTCGTCGTGGGGAGCTGGATCTTCAGCGTCGTGCCGCCCGTCGCGGGCTTGTCCGGACCCTGCGAGAGGAGCGCGGCGTAGCCCATGGCGCGCGTCTCTTTGTCTTTTTTGTCGTCCACCGCGCGGTTTTCATCCGACGCCTCGCCCTTCGCCGTCGCCTGCGCGGCGGCGTACATCTGGAGGATCTCGTTCGTGCGCTGCTCGACGATGCCGAGGTACTGCATCATGTTCTCCGTGTTCACGCCCTCTTCGCCGAGGAGTTCTCGGTTCGCCGGGGTGTTACATCCGATTTTGTTGTATATTTTCCAGATGCCATCCTTGAGCTGGAGCACGGTTTTCATCGCGTCTTTGTGTTTCGTCTCGTACGCGTCCGCCTTTCGCTCCGTCGCGAGGAGTTTGTCCGACAGTTCTTTGAGCTGCTTCTTCCGCGCGCCGTCGCCGCCGACGCCGTCGCCGCGGTACTTCTCGATCTCTCCCTTCACGTTCGAGATTTGCTCCTCCAGCGCGTCGATCTCTTGGTTCAGCGTGTTGACGTAGTTGAACAGACGGAAGTTTTCATCCTCAGCGCTGAGAAAGTTGCTCACGAGCGCGTCGAGGTCGTCTGCGAAAGAGAGAGAACACGAACAGGGGGGGTTGTGGCGCGGTGACGCGGGTGAGCGAGAGATAGCGAGCGAGCGAGCGAGCGAGCGATTCGTCCGACGATGCCGACGTGGACGCGTTTGAAGCGACGCGACGTCGGCGGGGAAGAGACGGGACGGGACCCCCCCCCAAAAAAAACAAACCCGAGCCGAGCCGAGCGCGACGCACCGATCCCCGCGGCTGCTTTGATCTTCTCAAACGCCTCCGTGTACGAGTGCACTTTCGTCTGCACCGTGCTCTGCCTCGCCTTGGTCTTGATGTTCCCCCAGTTCCCCTTGATGATCTTCTTCTTGAGCTTCTTCTCCTCCTCCAACGACAGCGTCCCCAGTTTCCCGTCGTCCTCGTTCACCTTGCGTCGGTTCCTCATGAATTCCTTCATCTTCCGGTCGTGTTCGATGAGTTTTCCGAGCTCCCTCCACTCGTTCTCGAAGCTCGCTTGCTCTTTGTCCGCCTGCATCTTGAGCTTCGCCATCTCCGCGACCGCGCGGTCGCGCGCTTCGTACGCGCGATCGCTCTCCTCCACGATGACGCCCATGTCCGCCTTTTTGGCGTCCAAGTCCTTCTCGAGCTTGCGGTACACTTCGGCGAACACCGCGCGCTCTTTCCTGAGGTTGTCGATCGTCAGCCTCAGCGTCTTGTTGTGCGACTTCGCCTCGTTGAACCGGCACAGAGACTTATCCAGCTTGGTCTCGAGCATCTTGATCTTCTTCTGTATCTGGTTATTCGCCCTCTGCGCGGCGTCGAGACCGCCCATCTTCTTTCGCTGCGTCTCGACGCGCGACCGCATCGTCTCCACCTCTTTTTCCAGGTCGCGCACCGCGCGCTTCTCGAGCTCCGTCTTTCGCGTGAAGGCGTCCGCTTGCGCTTGCAGGCGCGCGATCTCCGCCTCCGGGCCGTAGTCGCGCTCCGGGATCGCCGTGGACTTTGGTGCATCGTTTTCTTTCGCGTCCGACGTCGCGACGGCGCTGCGGGCGAGGTGGGGGGAAGGCGGTGGCGGGGGGGGGGGTGTGGTCCGTCAGATTCGTTCGTTCGCGACGAACGGAAGGAACGGAACGGACGAGCGCGCGGCGCGCGATGCGGGGTTGTCGCGCGGGGGCCGGCCGGGGACGCACGCGCTCGTCGCCGTCGCGCTCGCCGTCGTCATGACGCGGGAATTCAGAAAGCGGAGCGGATCGTCCTGCGAGAGCGAGCGCGCGACGCGGGGGTGGGGGCGGTCGTCAGCGCGTCGGATGGGTCAACGTCCGGAAGAGGCGCGGCGCGCGGCACGGCACCCCAAATCGGGGGGTCCGAGAGCGATGGACCGACGGGACGCGAGACGCGCGTCGCGTCGCGCGAGGGAGGTGGTCGCACCGCCGGCCGCGCGAGTCTAGTCTTCGGGAGAGCGGCGTCGCGCGAGAGGCGTCGCGCGAGTGGTGCGGACGCGCGGGTGCGTCGCGCGCGTCGCGGACGTGTGCCCCGCCGCCTGCTCCCCCCCTCCCGAAAACGGTCGTGAGCACTGCTGGAGAGTTTCGAAGGGCGAACGCGAACGAGAACGCCTCGGCTTCGCGAGCGCGAGTACACGTAACAACAACGAACAGAATCGATCGCGCGCGCGCCGCCGCGCGATGTCGCACGACGACGACGTGCTCGTCCCGAAGCGCACCTCCCGCCGCGCGGACCGCTTTAAGCGCCCGTTCGACCGCGATGTCGTCGTCTTCCGGCAGAAGGAGGGGACGCGCCTGAGGGACAAGGTCGACCGCATCGGCGAGAGGCACGTCCACGCGGACGCGCTCGCGCCGCGAGAGGAGCGCACGAAGGATCGACGCGCGGCGGCCGCGGCGGCGCTGGGGTTGGACGAGACGCGGGAGAGGAAGAAGAAGAAGAAGGAGAAGAAGAAAAAGAAGGAGAAGGAGAAGAGGAAGGCGTCGACGCGCGGCGCGGACGACGACGAGACGCCGACGCCGACGCCGACGCCCGCGTCGTCGAACGCGAACCCAACGCACGTCGACGCGCACCTGAGGGCGTCGCGATCGGGCAACCGAAGCCTCCCGGAACCCCGCATGGTCCTCTGCGCGCACCTCTCCGCGCACTGGCGCCTTCAACCGCTCATCGGCGACGCCGGACTCGGCCTCGGCGGCGTCCACGGCCGCGTGCGCTCGTTCAAGCTCCTCGCCCCGGACGAGCACACGTATCGATTCCGACTCGACGACGAGGAGGGCCACCTCGAGACGCTCCGAACGGCGTACGCGTTGCGACCGCCCAAGTGCAAAGACGTCGCGACGAGCTACTCGAACGTCGTCGCGATCGTCACGCGGCTCGCGAGCGCCGTCTCCGCCGCGCGTCTGTGCGGCACGGTGTTGCGGCACCGCGCGTGGTGCGCGTCCGCGGTGCGAGCGATTTGCCGCGAGTGCGAACGGATGGAGGATGCGATTCGCGACGGCGAGAAACCCGTGCACGCGAAACGGACGTCGCTCGCGATGTCGGAGATGATTCGCGCGGTGCGAGAGAAGGCGGCCGAGGCGACCGTCGTCCTAGAGGAGGACCCGGGCGGGGAGCACGAGGCCTCCGGGCCGGTCGGCGGCGGCGCGAGGGGCGACGGCGTCGGGTTCAAGACGGATCCGTACGCCGCGGCGATGGCCAACGCGAAGGCGCGCGCCGCCGGGTGGGACGGCGAACCCGACCCGTCGACCGGGTGCGACGTCCCGCCGGGCACTACGCTCGTGGGCGACGTCGCGATCGTGCGCCTCGCGGTCGTCCTCGACGAGGCGATGTACGCGATGGCGTACCACTCCAGCGTCGCGCCGTGGATCGACGCGGGGGGCGACGCGGGGCCGACGACGCCCGAGGCGCGTTCTATACACTGGTCCCCATACGACCGCGTTCGCGAGGTGGACGCCGATCCTTAAGGACTTTGACTCGTCGCGCCGGTCCCCGCCGTTCCTCGAGGACTTTCTCTTCTCCCGGCGTGTGTCGCTCATCGCCCGCCACCCCTCGCGTTCGTTCAACCTTCGACCGCGCCGCCTTTCAACTTCGACTGACGCACCCCTTTGAACTCCACCCCGGAACGACCCTCCCCTCAGATGCCGGCGTACTTGACGGCGGTGACGGCGTGCGGCGACGCGGAGGCGGAGGCGGAGGGCGAGGCGTACCTGAAGGTCGTCTCCAAGAAGACGCGCGAAGCGAGCGCGAGCGCGAACCCGCTGTTGACGCTGCTGGAGTCCCGGAACGTCGAGGGCGCGCGCGTGTTGACGGGGAGGGGGCTCCCGAGCGAAGCGGACGCGAGGGCGGCGGCGAGGGGGGTGTTACAGAAACAGAAACAGAAACAGAAACAGAAACAGAAACAGGACGCGTCGCTCCCGCCGCCGCCGCCGTGCCCCGAGCTCGTGCAGAGATGGCGCGACGCCGCGCGGGTTTGGCCGTGCCATCTGTACGCGTACGCCGCGCCGACGACGGACGCGATCGAGGCGTTGAAGGCGGCGAGCGGGAAGTGGATCGAGATCGGCGCGGGACTCGGCTACTGGGCGGCGGCGATGAAAAAGATTGGCGGGATGGACGTCGCCGCCTTCGACCTTCGACCGACGCGCGCGAACAGCGCGAAGACAGGGAACAACAGCGCGAAGACGGAACGTCAACCGTCGCCGTCGAACGAGTACCACGGCGACGCGACGCCGTTCTACGACGTCGTCGCCGGCGACGCGTCTTCCGCGGCGTGCAAAGACGCGAAGCACCGCGGCTTGTTCCTGTGCTACCCGCCCCCCGGCGATCGCGTCGCGTCGGACGCGTTTCGCGCGCACGCCGCCGCCGGCGGCGGGCTCGTCGCCGTCGTGGGCGAATGGGACGGGAACACCGGGAGCGCGACGTTCGCGACGGAGCTCAGCGCCGCGTGCGCGCTCGTGAGGCGCGTGCCGTTGCCGCAGTGGGGGGACACCGCGCACGAGCTGACGATTTGGAGGACAAAGTCGGACGTCGGAAGCGGCGGCGGGGACGGCGGAGACGCGAGGTATCCGCCGACGGACGCGTGCGCGGGCTGCGGCGGCGAACGGATGCGCCTCCGACGGTGCGTGCACTGCCGCGTCGCGATCTACTGCTCGAGCGCGTGCGCGAAGAAATGCGCCGAGGCGCACGCGTTGGAGCACGCGGCGCGTCACGTCCCGGGAACCGCGAGCGACGACGTGGACGCGGCGTCGG
The DNA here is from genome assembly GCF_000151265.4 of Micromonas pusilla CCMP1545. NCBI lineage: Eukaryota > Viridiplantae > Chlorophyta > Mamiellophyceae > Mamiellales > Mamiellaceae > Micromonas > Micromonas pusilla. The sequence goes on along the minus strand of NW_003315882.1, from coordinate 1,178,853 downwards.
ACTACGCCGCGTACGACCCGTTTCGTCGACGGGTGACGTCGTTCGAGCGATGACGACGGACGGCGGATACCTCCGCGAGCTCTGAATAGCACAACGACGTAAAGAACGCTCGAGGGTACTCTCTCTAACGCGCTCACGTCATGATTACAGTACAACAAAAAAGAATAAGTAAGGGGATCAACTCGAGCGCCCCAGCCATCCCCCCCTCATATCGGCCCCACGCCCAGCCCGAGCGCCGTCTTCAGCATCTCGTACGACACGAAGCGAATCGAATTCTGCGGGACGACTTTCAGCGTGTTCGCCGCCCACCCTCGGAAAAACCCTTTCATCCCCTCCTTCCTCGCGATCGTCATCAGCGCGTCGCCCATCCCGTCGTACGTCTTCCCTTTCATCTGCATCCGCCGTCTGACGGTATCGAGCGGATAACACACCGTCGCGCTGAACGTCCCGGACGCGCCGCCGACGAAGAGGTTACTGATCGGGTCTTGCTTTCCGTCGGCGCCGTAGTACGCCTTCTTCGCGACGTCGTAGGACGCAAAGTTGATCGCCGCGTACGGCGCGATCCCCGCGAGCGTGGGGACGAGCCCTTTATATAACGCACGCACGCCTTCCGTTCTCACGACCGTCGTGAACGCGTTCCCGATTCCAGAGTACCCGTGATTCGGGAGCGCCAAACGGAGTCGAATAGTGTCCAGCGGGTGCGTCAACGCCGTGCCCGTCATCCCCGCGAGCGCGCCCGCGCAGAGGCGCTCTTTCAACCCGAGCGAGCCGTTCTCCGGGGTCAACATCTTCTTGTAGAAGTCGTTCGACGAGAGCTGCGCGGCCGCGTACGGCGCGACGCGGATCACGTTCACGCCGTTGCCTTTCCAGAAGGCCAGGACGCCTTCCTCTCTGTAGATCTTCGCGAACGCTTGTCCGATGCCCGTGTACGCCTTGCCGCTCATTCCCGCGCCCTCCATCGCCTGGACTTGAAACAGAAGCTTGATGCGATCCAACGGCGCGGACGCCGTCCTCGCGATGATCCCGGCCATGCCGCCCGCCGCGGCCTGGCGGCCGCCCATGGCGACCGCGTACATCCTATCGGTCACGGAAGGGACGGGGCTCTCGGACGCCGACGCCGCCGCGAACGCGTCCGGGGACGGCGACGGCGTCGCCGTCGCCGTCGCCGTCGCCGCGCGGTGGTGCATCGCGCTGCTGGACGCGAAGCACGCGGGGGGGAGCCGCGGGGCGCGGCGTTGGCGTTCGCCGTCGAAACCCGCGAGGGGTGGCGGCGCCATCGCGTCGCGCGCCGACGATTGCCGTAGTGTAGGGTCACCTCAGCCTGCTGTTCCGGCAGTTGCATCTGCAGCAAGCATCCAACCAAGATGACACGTTTTTATTTTCGCGGGCAGGTCCGATCAAGCGACGCTTAAGATACGGTGAAATGATCCTTTCAAAATTTTCGATCGATCAATATGCGCTCAATTGCAGATTTCATCGCTGGAAGCGCTTGTGTTCGTCGACTCTCGCGGGGGATTTTTTTTTTCTCGATTCTCGTGCCCGCGGCCTCCGCGCGATTCACTCCACTCTCAACGCGCGCGCTTCACTCGATACCCAAACTCGAACGTAACAATGTGCGGCCCTCTCGGAACCCTCTGCAGCTGCGTGTACTCCGCGGTCAGCTGCGTCAAGCGCGTCGTGTGCTGCGGCCTGTGCTGCGTCGCGAAGACGGTTACCTAAGTTCGTGACACGAACGTAACACGTGACGCGCGCACGATTCGGCTCGGGAACGTTCGCGAGGCTGGGGGAACGTGCGCGCGCGCGATGCCCGCCGTGGGGCGGTCGGACGATGACGACGCGTGTGATTCCTCGGCGCGACGCGAACGCGGAGGACGAACCGCGACGGGGGAGGACGGCGGAGCCGGCGGAGGAGTCGGACGAGACGAAAGTTGATCGATAATTTATGTCAAATTATGGTTGAGTTGTTTGGTCGAGTCGACGCCTACTCGAACTGATACTTATCGTGCGCCGCCTTGAGCTGATGCCGCGCCTCCGTCTGCGCGTGCGATACGTCCTCCAGCCGCCGTTCGCACTCGGTCTTCTTCCTCCGCTGCGCGATCGTCTTCCCCGCGCCCTCGGGCATCATGTCGAGCTCTCCCTCGAGGCGGTCTCTCTCCAGGCTCAAACTCGTGAGCCTGGACTCGAGCGCCTCCAAGTGCGAGCTCCACGATTCGTACGACTCCGTCGTCGCGAACGGCCTCGGCTTCTCCCGCGCCGCGGGGTTCGCGTCCGCCGCGGGCGCGGCGTGCGTCGGTCGCTTCTCCTCCGCGGCGAGGCGCCACGGCGCGGCGTCGGTCGAAGCGCCGACGCCCGCGCCCGCGCCCGCGCGGACGAAGTGCTTCCCCGTCTTCGCGACCGGCTCCGGGCCGTCGAGGTGCCCGCCGAACCACCCGCTGCCTTCGCGTCCGCGACGTTTCGCCTCCGCGGCGCTGTATCGATCCGCGGCGGTCTCGAGCACCGCGTGCGTCGTCGCCGCGTTCGCTGCCGCCGCCGCCGCCGCCACCGCCGGCGGCGTCGGTCGTCTGTCCCTCGCGGCTTCGTACGCCGCCCGTCGCGCCTCCTCCGCAGCCTCCTCCGCCGCCGCGCGCTTCGCCGCCGCCTCCGCGGCGGCGCGGTCGCGCTCCGCCGCCGCCGCGCGCGCTTGGTCCGCGATCGTCTTACGCCGCCGCGCCGCCGCGTCCGCCTCCGCGGCGTCTCGCTGCCTTTGCTCCGCCGCCGCGTTCTCCATCGCGCGCTCGCGTCGCTCGGCGCGCACCTCCTCTTTCCTCGCGTCCGAGCGTTCGACCATGCCGACGCCGATGTTCCCGGACGTGACCCTCCCGGCGTTTTGCCAGCCGTACGACTCCGCCCCGGGCTGGCGCGCGCCCGCGCCGAGCACGGGCACCATCCCCGGGCCGAAGTGGTCCGCCGGCGCCCTCGCGCGCGGGGGCGAGACGAACCGCCGCTGCTCGGGGACGACGTGAGCGTACGATCGGTCGTGCAGGTCGTCGGGCCCGGGGTCGTTCGCGTCCGCGGCGTCGACGCCGCCGAGGTTCCAGATCGGGTTCGACGTCGTCGAGATGTCCTTCGTCGTCGCGCGTCCCGCCGCGGGGGCGTCCGGGTCGACGTTCTCGTCTCGGTCGCGCCCCGGTCCAAGTCGGGCGCGCCCGGACGGCGCGCGCTCGGGGGAGCGCATCACCGCGCGCATCCCCTCGCTGCTCGTCTGGCTCGCGTACGCCGCGCGCGTCTGCGTCTGCGTCTGGAACTGCGACGGCGCGACGACCGCGGGCGCGGAGGCCATCGAGCGCGTCGTCGCGTCCTTCTCTAAATGTTTGCACCGCCGGCGCAGCTCGATTATCTCTTGCTTCGCGGCTTGCAGCGCGTTCGCGGCGTCCGCGGTCGCGTCCGCGCTCTTCTGGTTGCTCGAGCGCAAGATGGCGCTCTCGCATCGCACTACCTCGCTCTCTTTGCTCACCGTGAGCGCGTAGCGCGCGGATTCCTTCTCCTTTTCCGTCGCCGCCGCGAGCTTTTCGCGCGCTCGCGACGTCTCGTCCTCCGCCCGGGATAACTTCGCCTGCGTCGCGATGTTTTCGCGTTTCATCGCGTCGAGCTTGGCGTTCAAATCCGCGATAGACCGTTCAAACGCCTCGCGCTTCATGCGCTCGTCCCGAAGTTCGTTCGCGCGCTTGTTCAGCTCCGCGTTGGCGTTCGAAAGCTTCCGCGTCGCCTCCTCCGACGCCGTCTTTTCGCTCGCGGCTTGCTCCTTCAGAACCGCGGACTGATGCCCGAGCTCTCGAACCTCCGCGTCTCGCGCTTGCAGCCTGTTCGCAAGGTCTCTCGAGGACGCGAGCGTGGTCTCCGCCTTGCGTTCCGCGGTCTCCGCGGCGCGTTCCGCCGCGGCTTCTCTTCGTTCGAGCGCGGCGATTTCTTCCTTGAGCTTCTTGATCGTCGAGTCGTACTCCGCCGCGTCTCTCGCGCTCGCCGCTGCCGCTCTCTCCGCGGCAGCCTTATACGCCGCGACCTCCCTCGCGTGCTTATCTTGCAGTTCCTCGAAGTCGAGCTGCGTCTTGCTCGGGCGCGGCGGCGTCGGCTTCGGGGATTTCGCATCCTTCGCTTTCCCCGCGCCCGACGTCGAGTCAAACGAAAACGGCGCCGCCGCCATCGGGATGTTCGTCGTCGCCGGAACCAGCAACGGATCGACGCCGCCGTTCTCGTCCGCGCGCTGCTTCGCCGCGACCGCGGCCGCCATCGCCGCGGCTTTCCTCGCCTCGTCGTGCGGGTATGTCACCTCGGGCGGCTCGCTCAAGTTCGCGCGGTCCTTCGGCGGGGACGTCCACTGCTTCGGCAGCGGGTACGGCGGGTCCGCGGGGACCTCCCGCGGCGGGCTGTAGCTCCCGTTCCAAGCCCCGGGCCAGACGCTGTCCCGCGGGGTGTTCTCGCGCGCCGCCGCCCGCGCCTCGCGTTCGCGCGCGAGCGTCTCGTTCATCGCGCCCTCGTCCAGATCCCACGCGAACGCTTTCCGTCGCGATCCTTCGGCCGAACGGTCCGCGCTCTCCGCGCGCGCGGCCGCGGCGGCGACCGCCTCCACGGTCGGCGGCGGCGGCGGCATCGCGGTGGACCCGGACCCGCCGGCGCGTTTCACTTCTTCGAGCTCGGCTTCGTAGTACGCGCGCATGTCTTCGAATCCTTTCGCGGCTTTATCCGCGATCTCTCTTCGCGACTGCCGCACGCGCTCGAGGGCTTCCTCGAACGCCTTGTCCCGGGAGTTCTCCTCCTCCTCGCGCAGACCCGCGATGGACGACATCACCGCAGGTTGGTTCCCGCCGTCTTTGCGAAGGAAGTGCGTGTCCACCGCCGGCGCTGCGGCGTCCGTCTCCGTCTCCGTCTCCGCCGCCGCCGCCGCCGCCGCCGCCGCCGCGGTCGAAGGCCTCGCCGGGCTCGTCGCGGATCTGATCGGGGACGTCGCCGTCGCGCGCGCGTCTTCGCCCACGTTCATCTCTCGCTCGCGCTTCCTCGGCGTCGGGAGGAACTCCACGGTCGTGTCGAGCTCCTGGCTCTCGCGGGCGACGCGCGCGGCGGCTTCCGCGGCTGCCGCGGCGACGGCGGCTGCCGCCGCGGCGGCCGCTTGGGGCGGGCTCATCGGCGCGGTCGCCGGTCGCGTCGGGCTCGGCGCGGTCGCCGGTCGCGTCGGGCTCGACGCGCTCGGTGGAGGGATCGCTTCTTCGGCCGCCGCGGGCGGTCGCCGCGGCGGCGGCGCGGGGGGTCTCGCCGCCGCGGGCGTCGGGGGAAGGCCGCCGCCCGCGTCCGATCTCGCCGGGCTTCGACTGACCGCGACGGCTTCGCGCTCTTCGTCGTCGTCGGTGTACACGGACTCCTGCGCGCGTATCGGGGAAGGAGACGCGTTCGTTAGCGAGCGAACAGGTCGGATCGACGGGGAAGGCGACGAGAGCGGCGACGCGACGTGCGAGGCGAGGAGGGAGGACGGCGCGCACCGCGGTCGCGAGGAACCCGCGCTCGGGGGTGTTCTCTCGTTTTTCCGCCTCGATTCCGAACGAGTTCCTCGGCGGCTCGCGCTTCGCGGCGACCGCTTTTACGTGCTCCGGGGACGCCATCACGTCCTGCATCGGCGCGACTTCGGTCGTGTCGCTGTACGAGATGTCCGAGAGCGCCTCGCTCATCGCGCGCGACATCGTGCGCGCGGTTGTGTTGTCAACGCAATTTCAAAATCTCTGAGGGGTAGTTTTGCGCGTAGTACGCTTTCGACGCAGTTTCGTATGCGTACCGGTTACAACCACTGTCACAACCAGCTACAACAGAAAAAGCCCTTTCTGGCTCTGGCTGGAAGGTCGCCACACACGCCACTCGCGCGACGATGAAGACGACGCGACTCGCCGCGGTCCTCGTCCTCGCGGCGATCCTCGCGACCGCGGCGGTCGGCGTCGACGCCGCGCGTCCTCTGCGCGCGCTCCAGCAGGACGACCTCGCCGCGGACCCGTTCGCGCCGAGCGGCGGCGCCGCGCCCGCGCCCGCGCCCGCGCCCGCGCCAGCCCCGGACGCGGCCCCGCGCGTGCCGCGGGCGACCGCGACCGCGGCCGGCGCCGCGCGCGCGCTCGAGGACGCGAACGCGACGGCGGCGAACGCGACGGACGCGACCGGATCGAACGCGGTCGACGACGACGCCGCGCCCTCCCCGGCGCCCGCGCCCGCGCCCGCGCCCGCGGAAGCGGAAGCGGAAGCGGAAGCGGAAGCGCCCGCGCCCGCGCCCGCGCCCACCGCGGACGACGCGCCCGTCGCGCCGACGAAGAACAAACCCTTCAAGATCCCGGTCGCGAAGGCGAAGATGCTGCGGGGGCAGCGGGTGACCGGCGTGCTCGCCGCGATGATGAACGCGACCGCGAACGCGACGAACGCGATCGCGAACGCGACGAACGCGATCGCGAACGCGACGACGAACGCCGCGCCCGGCGGGACGGTAAACGAAACGACGGCCGCGAGCGAGGCGAACGCGACGAACAAAGAGGGCGCGGCGCGCGCGGCGGCGGCGGACCAAGGCGGCGTGATCCCGCCGCGGGCGCCCGCGCCCGCGCCCGCGCCCGCGCCGGCGCCGACGCCGGGACCGGACGCGGACGCGGCGCTCGTCGCGGCTTCGAATGCGACGACCATAGCGGGCGCGCGCGCGGCAGCGGTGGACGGCGGCGGCGTGATACCGCCGCCGGA
>NW_003315882.1:1135952-1171858 GCF_000151265.4 Micromonas pusilla CCMP1545 | reverse complement strand
CCCGCCACCGCTACCGCGCCCGCGCCCGCCACCGCCGTCACACCCGCACCCGCAACCGCCGCCGCGCCCGCGCCCGCGCCGGCGCCGACGCCGGGACCGGACGCGGACGCGGCGCTCGTCGCGGCTTCGAATGCGACGACCATAGCGGGCGCGCGCGCGGCAGCGGTGGACGGCGGCGGCGTGATACCGCCGCCGGAGCCCGCTCCGGGACCGGACGCGGACGCGTCGGCGCACGACGACGACGACGCCACCGCGGACGCGTACGACGACGAGGGAGAGGGGACGAACGCGACGGCGGCGGCGGCGGCCGACGCCGACGACTCGGCCGACGTCGGGTGGACGCCGAAGAAACCGGAAGGGTACGAAGACGGCACGTTCGGGTACCACTACGCCGCGGCGAGGAACGCGTGGGAGGGCACCGCGACGCCGGTGACGCGGCCGATTCAAAACGCGCACGCGTCCGCGAAGAACGCGCTCGCGCGACGCATGGGATGGGATCCCGACGACCCCGAGGTACAGCTGTACTTGACGCTGCTCATGCTCCTGCCGATGCTGCCCATCGCGCTCACGTGCGCGTGCTGCTTCAAGGTGATCAGCCGTAACTTGACCCTGCACGGCGCGGTCAGGCAGGCGTGCGTGTACTGCGCGTGCTTCAACGCGTGTCTGCTCGCGTCGCAAGTCGTCACCGGCGCGGAACCGTTGGGATCGTACCGAGAGTCCTCCGGGGATAAGGCGTACGTTCGGTATCAGATCGTGGTCTTGATCGTGTACGTCTTACACGCGAAGCTCACGGTCGCGAACGCGTTCGCGTACGCGCTGTGGTGGCCGTGCGTGGCGCAGTGCGTCGCGATCGCGTGCGTCGGGTTCCACTACTACTTTAGCGCGTGGCACCCCGCGATGGTCGGGGAGTCCCCGAGGGTCGTCGCGGGGTTGCCGACGGGGGCGGCGACGTACGGGACGTACGCAGTGGCCTACGCCGCGATGGCCGCGGTGCCGATGCGGACGGCCGCGAGGAAGCCGGACTTTAAAGTGGAGATGCGGCGCGGCGAGGGCGCGAAGTTGATGGGCGCGGACGCGAAAGAGCAGGACTGATGAAGCGCCGACGCTCTCGTCGTCGACCAGACCGTCTGGTTTTTTATTTATTTTCTACGAATATGAGTAACGTGTTCTTAAGCGTCTTCTAAGACACTTCTTTCTTTACGAGGAGTCGTGATCGCGCGCGTCGCTGCTAGCTAAGGTTAACCCTCCTACATGTTCGTCACCGCGTGCACGTACGTCACCGCGAGATGCGCGTCCTCGAACAGGGCGCCGTCTAACCCGTACGATCGCGTCAGCGCCTCGGGCGTCGGCGCGAGCGTTCCCCCCCCCAGGCCGCGTCTCTCCTCCGCCGCCGCGACAGCCTCCGCCAGATATCCCGCGAACTCCTCCAACACGACCGCGGCCTGCGCGGCGTCCGTCACCGGGACGTACTCGATCTCGATCACCGCGCCGGCGTAGCTCCCTTGCATGTTCTCCACGCGCCCAACGCGAACGTCGAAGTCCCCCGCGCTGAACCCGACGCCTTCGATTTTCGATCGGTGCGTCACGCGATGATTCCGGCATCGCGAGAGGTACTCCTTCACCGGCACCGCGCCCTCGACGCATCGCTTCTCCGCGCGCAGGACGAGCACGGTGCGCTCCTTCCCCGACTCGCCGTGGTGAAGGACGCACGAGTGCACCTCGTCCGCGACGTCTTTCGCGCCGAGGGCGAGGAACATTCCGGGGGCGTCCGCCTCGGTCGATCGCTTCCGCGTCGTCACCTCCGCGGCCCATCGCGTCGTCTTGTCGTCCGTCACGTTCGCGTGCGCTTGCACCGCGGCGGCGAGCGCGAGGAAGTCGTGCATCGTCCGCGCCGCCGCGGGCTGCCGCCAGTGCATCACGCGTCGGGCGCCCATTGCACTGATGATATGTCCATCGCGAGTCAACTCCTGTCCTGCATCTGCACTGTCGTCCACCTCCATGGACGCGTTGTGAACGTTTTTCACCCACCGCTCGGTTTCAAAATTTGATCGTGTCCCCTTTCAGCGGACCGGTGAACTGTTTTTTGTATGGATTCTGACTTCTAAGAACGCGGGAGAGAGGCCAGGTATAGAGGCCGCGCGACGCGCGAGACGCGACGCGCCGCGGAGGCACACCCGTGCGCGCGCGAACGCGTCGACGCACGCCGCACGCTCTCGAGAGCGCGTTCACTCGCTCGAGCGCGCGACTCTCGCACGACGCACCGCGGGGTTCGCACCGCGCGCGCGCGCGACCCTCCGTCGTCGTCTCCACAGAATCTGACGCGTATCGTCCGCCGGGGTTGCCCTCTCGCGCGCCAACCGCGAACCGCCCGGCGCGCGTCCGATCGAGCGCGGCGCCGCGACGCGAGGCGCGCTCCCGGGGAGGCGCAGGAGGAGCGACGCGCGGTAGATGAGCGTCATGACCGCGACGAGCTGCCGCCTCGCGGGCGCGATCGATCGCGTCGTCGCGCCGCGTCGCGCCCCGACCGCGGTCGCGCGCGCGTCTTCGAGCGTTCCGCCACGTCGTCTCGTCGTCGTCGCCGCGGCGTTCGCGTCGTCGCGCCCGCGCGCGATCTGCGTCTCGCCGCGGGGCGCGCGCGCCGCGAGAGGTCTCGGGCGAGCGCACGCGTTCCCGAGACGTCGCGCGATCCGCGCGAGGGCGGCGAACGCGGGCGACGACGGAAGCGGGGCGGACGCCGAGGCGTCGTCGTCGTCGTCGTCGTCGTCGTCGTCGTCGACGACGTCGACGCGAGGTGGCGTCGACGAAAACGAAAAAGATGCCGCCGGCGACGTCGTCCAAGGCGTGGAGGTGCCGTCCCCCGGATCATCGTCCGGGAGCGGCAACGCGACCAAACCGGACGACGACGACGACGCGGCGAACGACGCGGACTCCGCGGCGGAGGCGGCGCCCGCGCCCGCGCCGAGGGCCGATCGCGCCAAGCTCGACTCTGAGACGCGGCGCCCGCTATCTTTTTTTCAGTGGTTCGTGAGGATGTTCCAACCCCTCCGGTTGATCTCGTTCGCGGTGAACACGTTTCTGTTCCTCTTCGCCGCGCAGCTGTTCACGCAGGACAACCCGACGGGGGCGACGCACGTCGTCCCGGTATCGTACAGCCGCTTCCTCAGCGCGGTGAAGGGGGACGACGTCCAGACGTTGTCGGTGGACGGCTCCTATCTCACGTGGAAGCCGAAGACGGCGCTGGTCATCAAGAGGAAGGCGGTCGGGAGCCCGCTGTCGATGGCGGAGCCGGAGAAGATCGAGGTGGCGTACAGCGCCGCGCGCCCGGACGACGCCACGGTGCCGTACGACCTGTTGCACAAGAACAAGGTTGAGTTTGGCGCGGTGGATAAGCGGCAGAAATCGCAGCGAAACGTGAACACGTTCATCACGCTCTTCATCGTCGGCGTCGCGATGGTGCAGCTGAACCGGATCGGCCAGCGCGGGGACGGGAGCGAGAACAGAGCCGGTCCGGGCGGGCGAGGCGGCGGGGGCCCCTTCGGCGGCGGCGGCGGCTTCGGCCGAGGCGGCTTGGGCGGTCCGAACACGTCCGCGGGAAGAATGAGCGGCGGGAAACAACGCGGGTCGCTCCCACCGCCGTCGACGACGTTCGCGGACGTCGCGGGCGTGGACGAGGCCAAAGAAGAGCTCGCGGAGATCGTGGACATTCTGAAGCGCCCGGAGCACTACACGCGCTTGGGCGCGAGGCCGCCGTCGGGGGTGTTACTCGTCGGCGCGCCCGGGACGGGGAAGACGCTCCTCGCGAGAGCCGTCGCGGGAGAAGCCGGGGTGCCGTTCATCTCCGTCTCCGCGTCCGAGTTTGTCGAGCTCTACGTCGGCATGGGCGCGGCGAGGGTCCGGGACGTGTTCCAACGCGCGCGGGAACAAGCGCCGTCGATCGTGTTCATCGACGAGATCGACGCCGTCGCGAAGGGGCGGAGCGACGGGAAGATGCGAGGGATGGGCAACGACGAGCGCGAGCAGACGCTGAATCAGCTCCTCACCGAGCTCGACGGGTTCGACAGCGGCGAGCTCGTCATCTGCCTCGCCGCGACGAACCGAGCGGACACGCTGGACACGGCGCTGAAGCGGCCCGGGCGGTTCGATCGCACGGTGTCCGTGGAGCGCCCGGATAAGCAAGGACGCAAGGAGATTCTCGGCGTGCACATATCGAACCGGCGCTTGCCGTTAGACCCGGCGTTTCGCGTGGACGACATCGCGCAGATGACCGCGGGGTTCACCGGCGCGGAGCTCGCGAACTTGGTGAACGAGGCTGCGCTCCTCGCCGGGCGAAAGGGCGCGACGATCGTCGGTAAGCTCGAGTTTGAGAACGCGGTGTTGCGAACCGTCGCCGGCATCGAAAAGAAACGCTCGCTCCTGTCGCCGTCGGAGAAGGTCACCGTGAGCGCGCACGAGGCTGGGCACGCCGTCGTCGGCACCGCGGTCGGGTTTTTCATCCCGGGCACGCAACGCCCGGAAGCGCTGTCCATCGTCGCGCGCAGCGGCGGCGCGCTGGGGTACACGTACATACCCCCCGGAGAAGAGGACCGCAAGCTCATGTTTTCGGACGAGCTCCGCGGTCGGCTGGTCACCCTCATGGGCGGCCGCGCCGCGGAGATCGTCGCCTGCGGCAGAGTGTCCACGGGCGCGATGGACGACATCCAGCGCGCGACGGACCTGGCGTACAAAGCCGTCGCGGAGTACGGCCTCTCGCCGACCGTCGGGCCGATGTCCGTCCCCGTGTTGAGCGCCGGCGGCGGCGAAGACGCCTTTTTCGGCGGCGGCGACACCGCGCAGGGCGCCAACAAGCAGGTGGAGACGGAGGTCAAGGCGACGCTGATATCGTCGCTGTACGTCGCGAAGTTGATCGTGGAGGAGAACATCGCGGTGTTGAAGGACATGGCGAGCGCGCTGAGCGAGAGGGAGAAGATCGGTGGGGAGGATCTCGACGAGTGGCTCAACGACGTCGAGGCGCCGGCGACGTTGGAGCGATTTTTGCGCGGGGAGAACCCGCAGCCGCCGGAGGGGTCGGAGCTGTGGAGCATGCTGCCGCTGCCGGCGTTCCCGTCGGGCGGGAAGGGGGGGAAAGGGGCGAAAGGCGGCGGCGCGGGCGCGCGGTGAGCGCGAGGAAACGAAACGAGGGATTCATTCGTGTATGAGTAGGGCAGAGCGGGGATAGTCGTGTTGTGATGCCAAGATGAACAGAAGTACGGAAGTGAGAAGCACAAGACGCGTCGCTTCGGCGCGCGTGCCGTGCTGCTGAACGCGTTTCGGCTTTTTTTTATCGGGTAATCGGGATAAGAGCGACTCGACGCGTCGCACCGCGCGCCGGGCGACGCGCGCACTCCCTCGCGCGCGTCCGCCGCACGCGCGTCCATATCCGCGTCGCGCCCGTCGCGATGTCCGCCGCGAGCGCCGCCTTCGCCGCCGCGCCCGCGGTCGTCGCGCGCGCGCGTCGCGGAAACGCGTCTAGCGCGATGAGCGCCGCGTGGCGTTCCAAGAAAAAGCGCGATCGTCGCGTCAGCCGAGACGCCGCCCGCCGTCCGTCGTTCTCGTCCTCCGCGTTCGCGTCGAGAGACGACTCGAGTTCGCTCGCGACGTCGAACGCGCGTCGTCGCCGCGCGCTCCCGCCGGCGCGGAGCGTTAACGGCGACGAGGACGCGAACGACCGCGCCCCGGAGGAGGCGTCGCGCGACGCCGCGTCCGCGCCCGGGCCGAACGCGCCGGCGGGGAAAAAGAAATCCGCGCCGTCGTCCCCGCTCCCGCAGCTGTCCCAAGCGCTCGGGACCGCGTCCGAGGTGGGGGTCGAGACGGTCCTGAAAGTCGCCGCGAGTCGAGGGAAGGTGTGGAACGGTCGCATCAAGCTCGCGTACGCGGCCGTCAGCGCGCTCATCGCGCTCAACGCCGTCGCGCTCTTCTTCCCCAACGGGTTCGGCGCCCCCGCGGCGGCGCCGGAGTTGTTACGCGTCGCGGAGGTGATGGTCCTCGCCGCGAGCGCGCTCCTCGGCGCGTTGAACTTCGGGCCGCAGGCGGGGAAACAGGTCCAGGGCGGCGCGCTCGGTCTGAAGAACTTTGGCGTCCAGCGCGCCACCGCGAGAGAGTTCTTGGGGCTCGTGTGCCTGAAGATCATCTTCGACATGTTCGGTCTGATATCCCTCGCGATACCGCTGACGTGGCTGCCGGGCTGGCTCGTCGGCGCGAGGTGCGCGGGGATGTGCGTCACGATGCTCGGGCACTCCGTGTTCGTGGAGCAGTGCGGGACGCTGCGGTGCACGTTCACCGCGGACGGGAGCACGATGAACATTCCGCCGAAAGTCATCGAGCTCGTCGCCATGGGCGACCGGACGTTGGCGTTGCTCGTGTTTTCCGTAGCCGCGGGGGTGTACAGCAACGCGCCGTACGTCGCGCTGCCGTCCGCGGCGATCTTCCTCGCGGGCGCGGTGTACTTCACGTTCGAGAACAAGAAGGCGAGGCCGAAGCCGAAGCTGAACCTGTAAACGAACGTTTCGTAAGTCGGCGTCGGTGACCTCGCGCGAAAGAAACTCCGCGTCGAACCAGACTACTCTTCGTGTGCTACCGCGCTATCGTACTGTGTTAAACCCTACTACGCCGAGAAGTCAACCGTCGGGAACATCGTCTTCCTGAGCGTCTTCTTGTTCACCTTCCCCATCGCGTTCCTCGGTATCTTCTCCGCGAAGACGAACGTCCGCGGGACTTTATGCGACGCCAGATCCTTCGCGCAAAACGCTCTCAAGTCGCGTTCGCGCTCGCCGACGTCCACCACCCGCGCGACGTCGACGTTCTCGCCCCCGCCCCCGCCCCCGCCGTCGCCGCCGTCGCCGTCGCCGTCTCTCAACACGACGATCGCGGCGGCGATCTCGCCGTACGCGTCGTCCGGCAGCCCCACGACCGCGACCTCGCGCACCTCCGGGTGCTCCAAAAGTTTCGCCTCGATCTCGAGCGCGGACACCTTGTGCCCGCCCGTGTTGAACACGTCCACGGACGTTCTGCCTAAGATCACGTACGCGCCCTCTCTCGTCACCGCCGCGGTGTCCCCGGTCCTGAAGTACCCCTCGTCGTCGAAAGAGTCCCGAGTCTTCTCCGGGTCGTTCCAGTACCCGTCGAACACGCCGGGGCCGCGAACGAGCAGCTCCCCGGGGCCTCGCGCGTACTCGCCGCCGCCGTATACGCCGCGACGTTCTTCCTCGTCCTCGCCCGCTCGCTCCTCTTCGACGATCTTCACCTCCACGCCCGGCAGCGGCGTCCCGACCGCCCCCGGCGTCCGCGTCCCCCGCAGCGGGTTCGACAGCGCCATCCCGATCTCCGTCATCCCGTACCGTTCGAGGAGGACGTCCCCGCCCGTCGTCTCTCTCCACGCCGTCTGCGTCGGCACGGGGCACGCCGCCGAGCCGCTCACGGTCAACCTGAGCGCCTTCACCGCCTCGGTCGCGGTTTCGCGCGCGCCGGGCGTCCGATCGAGCGCGGTCAGCGTCCGCAAGAGCATGACGTACATCGTCGGCACGCCCATGAACACCGTGATCCGAGGCTCGGACGCGTCGCGCGTCCGCGACCAAAACCGTCGCGGGGAAAATCCTGCTCCGTCCTCGCCGCCGCCGCGTGGGTGAAGCGATCGGTCAGTCGAACGTCTTACCGGTCAAACGTTGAAAGGGAAGCGCGGGTGAAGAGTGACGACGGGAAAAGTCCTTAAGGATCGGCGTGCACCACGCGAACGGGGTCGTATGGGAAGCAGTCTCACCCCCGCCGCCTTTTTGGGCTCGAGCGCGTCCATCGTCGCCTTCGCGTCGTCGTCGCTCGGGTCCGACGCCAACGCCGCCGAACTCGACGCGCGCGCCGACGTAGTGCGCGCACATCCACGCGTTCACGATCCCGTGGATGTGATGCAGCGGCAGCGCGTGGTAGATCAGATCGTCGTCGCGCCACTCCCACGCGGCGGCGAGGGAATCGCACTGCGCCGCGAGGGACGCGTGCGTGTGCGTCGCGCCCTTCGTCGGGGTTGTTCCATCGTTCAAAGCGACGTCGGGGTTGAGTTGAAAGGCGTCAGATGGAGTTGAAAGGCGTCGAAGTATGTCGGGATTGAAAGCGTGGTGTGGGTGGAGAGAGACGAACGCCGGGAGAGAAAGTCCTCAAGGATCGGCGTTCACCACGCCGACGCGGTCGTATGGGAACCGGCGTGAGATAGGACGCGCCTTCGGTTTCCCGGTGGTGCCGCTCGTGTAGATGATCAACGCGGGGTCCGACGGCGCGTTGTCGATCCAGACGGAGGATCCGGCGTCGCGGTCGTCGCGGCGGGCGTGACGCGCGTCGTCGCGATCGCGATCGTCGAACGGCGGCACGACGACCGCGGCGGCGACGCCGGCGTTCGCGTACAGCCGCGCGCTCGCGTCGTCGACGTCATCGGACGACGCGGCGCCGCCCGGCGCGTGCGCGACGACGCGCACGCCCGCGTCTCTCAGGACGTGCGTCGTCTCTTCCGCGGCGTGCGACGTCGCGAGCGGGACCGCGATCGCGCCGTTCATCCACGTCGCGTGCATCGCGGAGACGTACCCCGGTCCCGGGCGCGCGACGATCCCGACGCGCGCGCCGCGGAGGATGGTCGCGTCGTCGTCGTCGTCGTCCGCGCCGTCTCCTCCTCCTCCTCCTCCTCCTCGCGCGGCGCGGCGCATCGCGCGCGCGAGCTTCGACGCGTGCGCGAGCAGCGCGCCGTACGTCACGTCCGGGGAGGTGGGCGACGCCACCGCGACCGCGTCCGCGCGCGCGAGGGCGATCGCGCGCAGGGACGCGCCGATGGAGGACGACGACGACGACGACGTCCAGGGGCGATCCGCGCGCGAGGCGCGCGCGGCGCGACGGTCGTCGTCGTCGTCGCGACGCGAGGACGAGGACGACGACGACGCGGCGGCGCGCGAGCCGCGCGAGAACGCGGCGCGCGCGCGCGCGCCGCCGCAGCGCCTCAGCGCCGCGAGCGCCGCGAGCGACGGCATCGCGCGCGCGCGACGAGTACGAGTAGGCACGCGACCCGCCGTCTCCCGTGTCGCGGCCATTCGGGCTGGGCACACCGAGTGCCGCGAAGTACAGTACGCACTCGGCGTCGCACGAGCAAACAGTCAGAGTATGAGTAGTTTCACAAAGATCTTCTCTCCGCGGCACCGAGTGGCTCTCCGCTTCCAGACGCGGCGTGCGGAAAGAGGCTGCGCGATCGCACGTCGGTCGGACGCTCCTCACTTCCCGTAGAGCAGACGCACGTCTCGTGTCGAGCGTCGTTTAAGATGTCTCTCCCCCTCAGCTTCTACAAGGCGACCATGGGCGGCTTCGCGGCCGGCGCGGCGACCGCGCCGTCCGTCGCGCCCGCGCCCACGACGTTCACCTCGAGCGTCGTCTCCGGGTTCCAGGCGAACGCGAAGAAGGAATTCAGCGCCGTCGCGTTCGCGACCGACCTCGCGGTGCGTCTCGCGTCCTCCGCGCTCGATGCCGCGCGATTTTGAACCGGGGAGCGTCTCCGCGGCGGCGGACGCGCGCGCGCCTACGCGCGCGCGCGCGCGGACGCCGAGACGGGCGCTTCTCCGGAGAAGCGCGTGCGATCGGCATTTTATTTTATGTTCTCTCCGCCGCGCGTGAACCCATCCAGGGGGCACGTGATCGCCCGCGCCGCGATCGCCGTCGCCGACGCGTCTCTCCCCTTCCCACGCTCCCCCTCGCAGATCGGTGGCGTCTCCGGCTCCATCGCGAAGACCGCGACCGCGCCCATCGAGCGCGTCAAGCTCCTCATCCAGACCCAGGACGCGAACCCCAAGGTGCGCGACGCTTCGAGGCCCCGATCGATCGCGCCGTCTTTTTTCGAACCGCGAGAACGAACAATACGGAGGCGACGCGCGGATATTTTGTCCTCCGTCCGTCCTTCGTCGGGGTCCGCGTAGAACGCTCTCTCCCCGACCGTTTCCGTTTTTTTCACCGCCTCGTACTCCCGCTCGCTCACGTGAACGCGCTTCGGTCGCTGACGCGCATCTTCTCCCCCCCCGCACCCACAGATCATGTCCGGCGAGGTGGCGCGTTACACCGGCATCGTCAACTGCTTCACGCGCGTCTCCGCGGAGCAGGGCTTCGGGTCGTTCTGGCGCGGGAACATGGCGAACATCGTCCGCTACTTCCCCACCCAGGCGTTCAACTTCGCGTTCAAGGACACGATCAAGGATTTGTTCCCGACGTACAACCCGAAGACGGACTTCTGGCCGTTCTTCGGCGTGAACATGGCGTCCGGCGGCATGGCCGGCGCGGGGTCTCTTCTCATCGTGTACCCGCTCGATTTCGCGCGTACGCGCCTCGCCGCGGACGTCGGCTCCGGCAAAGGCCGCGAGTTCACCGGGCTCGTCGACTGCCTCACGAAGGTGGCCGCGAAGTCCGGCCCGATGTCGCTGTACCAAGGCTTCGGCGTGTCCGTGCAGGGTATCATCGTGTACCGCGGGTCGTACTTTGGTCTGTACGACACGGGTAAGGGCGCGCTCCTCACCAAGGACTCGTCCATCGTCGCGAAATTCGTCGTCGCGCAGGTCGCGACGAACGCCGCGGGCGTCCTCTCGTACCCTTTCGACACCGTCCGTCGTCGTCTCATGATGACGTCCGGCGGCAAGAAGCTCTACAACGGCACCATCGACGCGTTCGTGAAGATTTACTCCAACGAGGGCGCCGGCGCGTTTTTCAAGGGCGCCTTCTCCAACGTTCTCCGCGGCGTCGGCGGCGCGCTCGTGCTCATCATGTACGATGAGATTAAGGCGATGATTAACCCGTGAGCATGACGCTGATGACGGCGCGTGGCGAACGAGGTGGAGGAGGAACGAAACGGCGGCGGAACGTGCGTTTTGTTTTTTTTTGTGGTCAGAAGAAGCGGCGCGGCGGCGATACCGCGAGCGACGACGACGACGTTGGATTGAATGAATTTTATTTGGGAGAAGGTTTACCTTCTCCCATCTGGGCGGCGCGTCGCGCGAGAGAACGACGGAGATAGCCTCGAGCTCGCGCGACGCGTCGCAAACTTAGCTCGACTTGATACGAGAACGGCGAGTGAACGAAACGGCGACTCGACTCGCGCGACGAAAGCCTCTCTCCTCTCTCGACGCCCCTCCCCCTCCGTCCGGACACTGTCAGCGCGAGGTCGTCGAACAGAACAGCGCACTCTGCGACCGCGCCTTTTGATTTCGCCCTTTCGCGCACTAGCTAGACGCCCGCGCGCAACCACGGCGCGACGCGCGAACCCGGGCACCACCCTCTACCGCGACGCATGGCGGAGCGCGACGAGTCCTACCGCGGCCGCGGAAGCGCCCCGGAGTCCCCCGTCGGCGCGCGCGAGTCCCCGCGCGCGAGGGACGCGAACGTCGGATCGGACAACGAGGGCGAATTCGACGACGACGAAGACAGGACGTTCGACTCCGCGGACTTCGACGAGCGCGACGGCGGGTTTCGAGACTCGGACACGGACACGGACTCCGAGGCGGCCGGCGGCGGCGCCGGCGTCCTCGGGTGCGTGTCCTACCTCTGGATGCTCGTCGCGATGGGGATATTCGCGTACCTCATCGTGACGGTGCAGTCGCAGGCGGACGTGATCAAGACCATGCAGCGGAAAGTGGCGACGATGGAGCAGCGTTTGGGGCTGTCGCCGATGATGACCGCGTCGGAGCTGTGACGCGCGCGCCGCACGCGTTCGCGAGGCGCGACGCGGCGCGGCGCGCGGCCGCTTAGTCGGTTCCTTAGTAGGAACGTTAGCTCGTAGCGTTGGTCGACGGACGAACAGATTCGAATCCCGAATTCTTTGCAAGTTCTTCGCTAATCTACTACCGTTCGTTCACGCGTGCCTCGGGCGCTTCGGCGCGGGCGATTTCAGCTTCAAATCCATCAACGCCTCGCTCGCGACGCCGTCGTAATTCCTCTTCAACCACCGCTCCACCTCGTCGCGCTCGCATCGCGCGTTCGAGACCAGTTTCAAATACGTCGTGTGCGTCGCGTTTTCATTCTCCGCGTCGACGTCGAGAATCCACTCCTCGTGCCACGCCCCGGGAGGGTAATCGAACCGCGCGGCGGATATCTGCCCGCACTCGTAGTTCTTCGCCGCGTTGGCCCCGGGGAGCTTCGCGCGGAAGCGGACGAACACGCCCACAGAGTTCGCGCTGCCGGACCGCGACGCGAACATCGCCTCGAGCGCGTCGCGCGACTGCTCGCGCCGGCGGATGAGTTTGAGGAGTTCCGTCGTCGACGGCGACGGCGGCGACGTCGGCGACGCGCCGGGTCCCGGTCCCGGTCCGGGTCCGGCGGTCTCCGCTTTCGCTTTCGCTTTCTCCGCCTCCGCCTTGGCGGCCTCGGCCTCGGCGGCCTCAGCCTCGGCTTTCGCCTTGGCCTGGGCCTCGGCCTCGGCTTCCGCCTTGGCTTTCGCTTTCGCCGCCGCGGCCGCGGCTTTCGCTTCAGCCGCGGCTTTCGCTTCAGCCGCGGCTTTCGCTTCAGCCGCGGCTTTCGCCTCGGCTTCGGCTTTCGCCTTCGCCTCGGCTTTCGCCTCGGCTGCGGCTTTCGCCTCGGCGGCGGCTTTCGCCTTCGCCTCGGCCTCGGCTTTCGCCTTCGCCGCGGCTTTTGCCTCGGCTTTCGCTTTCGCCTCGGCTGCGGCTTTCGCCTCGGCTTCGGCTTTCGCCTTCGCCGCGGCTTTCTCCGCTTTCGCCTTCGCCGCGGCCTCAGCCTTCGCCGCTTTCGCCTTCGCCGCGGCCTCAGCCTTGAGCGCTTTCGCTTTCGCCGCGGCTTCCTTCTTTTGCTCGGACTTGATCCTCTGCGTCTCTTCGATCTGCCTCGCACACTCCTCCTCTCGCCTCGCCTCCTCCTCCTCCTCCTCCTCCTCCTTCTTCCGCTTCTCCGCTTCCGTCGCGGCGGCTGAGAGTTTCGCCGCGCCGACGACGTCGCCTTCGTGCTGGCGTTTCGTCACGTCGCCTTCGTCCTTGAACGCGAACTCGTCGTCGGACGAGTCCGAGTCCACGACGCCGCGTCCTTGGGTCCCGGTTCGCGACTTTGGAGTCGGCTCGCGCGCGGCGGCGGCGGCGGCGACCGCGTCGGGCGCGGCGAGCGCCCTTTCCCGCGTCTTCTTCGCCTTCTCGAGGGATTTCTTTGTCTTCTCGAGCGCGCGCTTCGTCCCCGGGGGCGGCGCCGACGCCGGCAACGGAGGCGCGGAAGCCTTCGCCGGGGCCACGGGCACGCCCGGCAGCGACCCCGCGGACGCGACGTTGCTCAGCGACGAGCTCTTCCTCGCGCGTCTCGCGCTCGTGGCCTGCGCAGTTCTCGCCGTCTTTCCGCCACCGCGGACGCCGCCGCCGCCGCCGTCCGGCGCGATCTCCCCGCTCTCGGGCTCGGAGTCGACGTCCCCCGCGACCGACTTCTCGCCGCGGGCGCCGTATCCGTACGGGTCGCCGCCGCCGCGCGCGGCGTCGACGCCACGGTCGCCGCCCTCGCCGCGGTCGCCCCCCCCCGCGGACGCGCCGCCGCCCGCGCGATCCCGATCCGTCGCGCGATCCGGCCGCGTCTCCCGCGTCGCCGCGGACGGACCGCTCCCCGCGCCCGCGGGCGCGGCGACCGCGAGGGGGCCGTGGGCGTCGCCCTTCACGGCGGTAACGCCTCCCGGGGCGGCGTTTGTATCGCCGTAGTGCCGCTTGTTCCAGTCCACCCACATCGCCACCTCCGCGTTCACGAGCCGCGCGCCTCGAAGCGCCGTTCGCGCGTCCCCGCCTTGCACGATGACCTGCTGCCGCTCGTTGTCCGTCACCATCCTCGCCCCGGACTCGCGGATGAGCTTCTTGATGTTCATGCCTTTCGGGCCGATGACGCGGCCCATCTGCCCGCGGACGAACACCGCGCACGTGAGCTCGTCTTTCCATTCCCCGAGCGCCCACGGCTCGCAGCGGTCGTAATACTCTGGGTCGTCGATCTCCGCGGCGTCGGGGACCTCCCGCGCGGCGACGGTCGACGCGCTCGGGGGGGGTTTCCGCGCGTGCGGGTGCGGCGCGACGTCCCTCATCTCGCGCTCGCGCTCGCGCTCACGCGGCGGCGGCGGCTCCGCGACGACGTCGTCCGGCGGCAGCTGAAACGCGAAGTCAAACCGCAGACTCGGAATCGTAAACGGCACCGGCGTCATGTACGACGGTCGCTCGTCCATCCACGGCGCCGCCCAGAGCTCGTACCCCATAAAACTGAGAGGCCCGCGATCGGGCCCGCTCGTGCGAACTTCGCTTATGATATCCCGCGCGGACGCCTCGTCCGTGACTTCGACGAACGCCGCGACGCGTCCGTGGGCGTCCGGCGCGTGGTGAAGCACCTGCAGCCGCCGCAGACGAATCGGGATGTTCTTCTCTCGCATGCGCGTGAAGAGATGCTCGACGTCGCGCGCGCGAACGTCGTCGGGGTAGCCCCAGATGATGACCTGCCGCCCGGGATGATTCGAAGCCGGGAACGAGCCGTCGTGGTAGTCGTACCCGCCGCGTCTCGAGCTCGCGCGCGCCGGCGGCGGCTGCCACGCCGCGCGCTCTCGGTCTCGGTCTCGGTCTCGGTCTCGGTCTCGGTCTCGGTCTCGCTCTCGGTCTCGCGCCGCCGAGACGCGCTCGCGGCTCGACGCGCGTTCGCGCTCGTACGCGTCCCTCTCGCGTCTTCCGAGTCCGAGTCCGAGTCCGTCCGGCGAGTGCGTCGGCGCGCGAATCGCGGCGTACGTCGCGGTCTCCTCGTCCGGCCTCCGTCGCTCGCGCCACCGCCCGCCCTCTCGCCATCGCGCGTCGTCGTCGTCGTCGTCGTCCGAGTCGTCGTCCACCGCGGTCCAATCGCGGGTCCCCGCGTACGCCTCCGCGATTCCCGCTCGGTCGTCCTCGCGCGCGTCCGCGAGCGCGAGCTCGGTCTCCCGCAGCGCTTGCTGCCGCGCGCGCCACTGCTTGTCGTCGAGCTCCGCGACCTTGGGGGTGTTCATGATGTTCGCCACGACGCCTGCGAGCGGAGAGATCGGACGGGGAATGTTCGATTCGTAGGGAGTCAGCATTCGCGGCGGCGACGGCGAAACGCGCGCTTTAGAAGATTCGCCCGAACCAGCGACGGGGCGCGCGCACCGGACAGGGTTCCTCGCCCTAACCGCGCGCCCGCCTCCGCGCCGCGGTTCTCGAAGTCCACGGGGATGTCGAGCTCGACCGCTCGCGACCCGCCGTGCGGGTCGTAGCCGTAACCCACCGTGTCGCGGCCGCTTCTGGCAACCCGATCCCAGCATCCGAAGGTTTTCAGACGGGTCCTCGTCACGATGACGCCGGTTGGCGACCGACGACTTTTTTGAGTGCACTGGCAGCAGCAGGGAGGCCGCGGGTTAACGCTCCCCTCCACTCGCGCGCAGCACGCGGCGAGCTCGCGGCGAGCACGCGAAGGGTTCGAACAGCGCGCATCAGGATCCGACGCCGCCCGTCGCGATGACGACGACGCCGCCGCGCCGCGTCGCGAAGCGCGCGCTCGCGCGCCTTGTCGTCATGGCGCTCGTCGCGCTCGTCGCGCTCGTCGCTCGGCCAACGGACGCGCAGTCGTTCTTCGCCGAGGACGACGCGGTCGCGGAGACGACGACGGAGACGGCGGCGGCGGCGACGACGGCGTATCCCGACGCGGACGCGTTTCTCATGGACG
The DNA here is from genome assembly GCF_000151265.4 of Micromonas pusilla CCMP1545. Classification (NCBI taxonomy): domain Eukaryota; kingdom Viridiplantae; phylum Chlorophyta; class Mamiellophyceae; order Mamiellales; family Mamiellaceae; genus Micromonas; species Micromonas pusilla. The sequence continues at coordinate 1,156,138 of NW_003315882.1, read as the reverse complement.
ACGACGACGACGACGACGACGACGACGCGGCGACGGTCGACGACGCGCCGCCGTCCGAGCGCGCGAGCGCGCGGCCGAATCGCGTCGAAAGAGACGCGGACGCGGCGCGCCCCCCCGCGCCCCTTCCCGAGGAGGAGGAGGAGGGGGAGGACGACGACGTCGCCGACGAAGACGCAGTCGAGGTCGACGACGACGCGGCGAGCGTCGCGGCGACGGAGACGTCGGAATCGAAGCCGCCGGCGGACGCGCCGGCGACGGCGCCGGAGCCGACGGCAGCGCGTCCGACGCCCGCGCCCGCCGCGCCCGCGGAGGACACGCGCGCGGCGAAACTTCGCGCGCGATTGAAACAGCTGGAGGAGATGCGAGAGCGCGCGCGCGCCGCCGCCGCCGCGCGTCCGCCCGCGCCCGCGCCCGCGGACGAGGTCGAGGTCAGCGAAGAAGACCTCCCGGGCATGGGCGACGGCGAAGAAGCGCCGACGATCCGCGCGCCGCGGACGCTCCTCTCCGCGCGCGCGCCCGCGGATGCGCCGAACGAAACCGACGCCGCGGAAAACGCCGCCGCCGCCTCGAACCGACGCGCGCTGCTAATGTCCTCGGACGACGACGACGGCGTCGGCGGCGACGAGTTCGACGCCGCGCGACGGAGCTTACTCGCGACGAGCGTGAGCGGCGACAACACGCAGTGGGTCGGGTTCGAGGATACGCCGCAGCGATTGGCGGAGTCGCGCTCGGGACCGGAGGTCACCATCGCGAGGCACCACGGCAACGCGCACGTCGTGCGACCGGGCGGGTACTGGCAGGCTGCGCGGTTCAACCGCGTCGAGCGACCGCGTCGGTCGAAGCTCCCGACGGACTTTGGCAAAGGGTCCGGGGAGGGCACGCTGAGCGGGCCCAGAGGAGGGATCAACCAGCACGACCGCGTGGGCATCAATAAAGCGAGCGGGTGGCCCGGGCGACTGCACGCGAACGAGCGGAACACGGACCCGTACCCTGGGCTCGCGACGACGGACAGCGTGCACAACGCGCTGCAGCCGTTCGTCGTCGGGGTGACGTCGTACACCCCGAACCGCCGGTTCCAGAATTACCAGTACCGACCGATGGCGCGGGTGTCGTCTTTGGACTGCGCCGGAAGCGCGACGGAGTTGAACGGCCGATGCGAAGACGCCAAGGTGAAAACGGTCGGAAAGCACGCGTTTAAGACGGGCGAGAAGTTCACGTTCCAGCTCGTCTTGGGCGGCGACCGGACGATGCTAAACATGAAGACGTACATCGTGGGAGACACGGTGACGTACGACTCGTTCACGTTAGACGCGACCACGCCGATCGACACGAAGACGGGGACGCCGGACGTCGACGTCGCGAGCGCGTTCATCGTCAAGATGAAAACCCCGACGGCGGCGAATCCGATGCCGACCGTCGGCGAGCACGAGTGGGCGTACGAGAACGGGGATAAGATACGTTTCTTCGTGACGTTCTCCGAGCCGGTCACCGTGACCGGGTCCCCGACGTTGAAGCTCAACACCGGTTCGCACTACGAAGCCGGGAGCGCGGACGCGAAGGCGACGTTTATCGGCGGCGGCTACGGCGAGAGCAAATCGTTTTGGAAAAACAACGAGCGGAGCCCGCTGAAGAGCCCGAACGAGCCGAACAACTGGTACGAGGACTTATACAACATTCACGACGGCGGGTGCACGATGGGCGGGTTCCAGCGAGACCTCGCGGCCGCGAGCGACTGCGTGCGGCTCTCGCCCGGCGGCGTCTGCGACTGCGCGGCGTACAGCGGCATCACGAAAGCGACAGACGCGGTCGTCAAAGTCCGCCGCGTGCACTCGTTCTCGCCCGGCGACTTGATCATCATAAAGGGCGTGACGGGCCTCGACGCGGGGCTCCTTAACAAGCAGCACGCGGTCGGGACGGTCAGCGGCACGGGCACGGGCGGGAACGACATGCTGACGTTTGAGCCGCCGCTCGATCTGACGGGGAAGGTTTTCGACGCGAGCGTCGCGGTGCTCGGGCGCGTGAACATCGGGCACGAGTGCCGGAGCGACGGCGCCGGCGGCGCGAGCGAGCACGGCGAAGGATACTGCACGTTCAGCGCGGACGTCCGGCATCGACTGCCGACCGGGGACAGCACGCTGCTCGAGCACACGCGGTACGCGCCTCAGCTTCCGGGACCGGACGGCGGCGGCGTCGTCGCGACGCGGAAAGAGTTTCAGTACAACGAGGATCGCGTCGAGCAGTACATGGACAACGTCCTCGCTTTCGAGCTCACGGTCGCCACGGGCGGCGGCGCGTACGACCAGACGAAAGGGAACCTCGGCGCGACGGCGGGCGAGGCGATGCAGAGCAACGATTTGGAGTACGTCAGCCGGCACGCGCTCGAGCTGAACGGCGGGACGATCAAGCGCGCGTGTCCGATGACGTTCCAGATTAAAGCGATCACGTGCGGGGTGAAGACCGTCGTCGAGGTGTACGGCAGGCATCGGTTGAAACCTGGGGATAAGATCGCGGTCGAGGGCGTCGTCGGGGATAACCCGACGACGAGCGGGAAGTACAACGCCGAACACATCGTGTACGCGATTCCAAAAGTCGACAACGTCGTGGACGCGTCGAAATTTCAGATGGACTTTGACACGTCCGACCCCTCCGGTCTGTGCGTGAACACCCCGACGGTGACCCCGGAAAAGAGCAGAGTGCGGAGGATCAAGACCGTCGCGGACTGGGGCGACGGCAGCGTGTGTAAGTTCGCGGACGCGTCGCTGAGCTTGCCGCGGCCGGGGGATAAGATGCGAGGCGTCGACGGGTACTTTCAGTCCCTCGCGTACAATAAGGACATCACCATCGGAAGAGCGTACGTCACGAACGTGTCCTCAGACGCGAGAGACGGGACGTACGGGTACCACAGAGACGAGATGCAGGCGCGCGACGGGAACTCGTTGGCCGCGGAAAATTTTCTCCCCCTCGGCGCGCCGGATGTTCTCGACTTGAAAGTGTCCTTCTCCGAGCCCGTCTTCGCGTCGTGCGGCGTGAACGACGACCGGTGGAGCACCCCGGAGCAGTACGTCGGGCTCCGGTACCGCGTGTGCGAGAGCATCCAGCTCGCGCTCTTCACGAAGGACGGCGCGGAGGCGGGGGATCAAAACTTGGACGCGACGACGGGAATCCCGGGTTCGGAAATATTTCCGACGGCGTTTCTTCACGACACCGGACGCGACCCCCCGAACGTCCTGAACTTCCGGTACGTCCCTCGGCGCGGGGACAACGTCACGCGTCTGCAGTACAAGTCCGAGCTCGCGCTGGAGGTGACCTGCGCGGCGAAAGATTCCTCGGACGCGTGCGTCTCGATGTCGCACATACGACGGCGGGCGGACAACGCGTTGGCGGGGCTCAAGCTGCCGCCGACGGCGCGCGACGTCGGCAAGTGCGTCCAGCCGCCGAACGCGGCGGGGGAGGTGATGTGCGCGAGCGCGACCGCGGACCACGCGTACTCGCTCGCGGGGAGGAAGAACATACGCGTGCGCGCGGCGTTTTAGATTTCATATTAATAATAAATACCATCGGTGTTTTCGTTACCCTTCGTCTGTCGTCGCGCGCGGGTGGCGTTTCGAGGGAGTGAGGAAGCTTTCGCGTTCCTCCGTTCTTCCGCGTTCTGGTTGGTCCGCGTGACGTGTTTCTAGAATTCCACCTGACATCAGTTCGGGGCGCGCGGCGCACGGGCACGACCCGACCCGTCCCTCGCGACGTCTCCGGGCGACAGGACGCGATGACGCTCACGAAGTACGTCGTCGGCTCCTTCGCCGTCGCCGGCGGGCTCGTGTACCACGCGGTGAAGACGCGCGAGCAGTACTTCCCCGCGATGCTGTACCTGAGCACGTCCAAGCTCTCCGTCGTCGTGCTCGGGAATCTCGCGTTCGCGCTGACCCTCGTCCTGGGGCATCTCCTCAAGACGATGTTCCTGGGGACGCTTCGCGAGGCCGAGGTGGAGCGACTGTACGACCGCGTCAAAGACGCCATCATGGAGACGTGCCTCGCGATGACCATCTTCCGAGAGGAGTTCAACGTCCGGTTCGTCGTCCTGTTCACGTCGCTGCTCTTCGTCAAGATCTTTCACTGGCTCTGCGCCGATCGCGTCGCGTACATCGAGACGACGCCGTCCACGACGCGCCTCTCGCATCTCAGGGTCTGCGTCCTCATGGTCGCGCTCGTGTCCATCGACACCGCGTTCTTGAACCACGCGATCGCGCACACGCTGAAGAACGGCCCGAGCGTGCTCCTCCTCTTCGGATTCGAGTACGTAATCTTGGCGTCTCGAGTCGCGACGACGGCGGCCAAGTACGTCGTCAACGTCGTCGACGGCTGGCTCGACGGCGCGTGGGAGAGCAAGGGCACCGTGGTGTTTTACCTCGAGCTCCTCACGGATTTGCTGCACTTGTTCGTGTACCTCGTGTTCTTTCTGATCATCTTCGCGTATTACGGTCTCCCCGTTCACCTCGTGCGGGACCTCTACGTGACGATCAGAAATTTCCGCAGAAGAGTGGAGGAGTTCATTCGCTACCGGCGCGTCACCGCGAACTTGAACGAGCGGTTCCCCGACGGATCCGCGGAGGATCTCGCGGCGAACGACGACGCGTGCATCATCTGCAGAGAGGACATGGTGTTCGGCGTCCCCGGCGCGATGCGGCCGAAGAAGCTTCCGTGCGGGCATCTGTTTCACCTGGGGTGTCTCAAGTCTTGGTTGGAGCGGCAGCAGGCGTGCCCGACGTGCCGCGCGCCGGTGTTACCGGAGGATCGGAACGCGCCGCCGAGGCCGGCGGACCCCGCGGATGCGGCGGTGCAGGCGGCGCTGAACGAGGCGCTGTTCGGGGGGGCGCCCGCGGGGGGGCGAGGGCCGCCGCCGCCGCCGCCGCCGCCGCAGCCGCCTCAGCAGCGGGATGGTCCGCCGCCGCCGCCGCCGCCGCAGCCGCCTCAGCAGCGGGATGGTCAGCCGCCGCCGCCGCCGCCGCCGCCGCCGCATCATCATCATCATCACCAACAACATCAACTTCATCAGCGGGACCCGGCCGCGGCGGCTCGGGCGCAGGCCGCGGCGGAGGCGCGGGCGAGAGCGTTCGCACCGCCGCCGCCGCCGCAGCAACCGGCGGCGCGACAACCGCCGGCGCCGCCGCCGCCGGCGCCTCCGCCGCCGCAACAACAACGGCAGCCGCATCAGCAGCAACCGCAGCCGGCGACGCCGCCGGCGCCCACGGCGCACCACGGTGAATATCAACCACCGCACGCGTATCAGCAGTATCCCCCGCCCGGGTCCCCCTACGCGGCGTCTCCGTACTACGGTCAACACGGCGGCGGCTTCCCCGGCTTCCCGGCGGGACTTCCTCCTCCGGCGTACGCGTACGCGTCGCCCGCGGCGGGAGCCGCCGCCGCCGGTTCGATCCCCGCCGCCGCCGCCGCGGCGACGGCGACGGAGGGCGCGGCGTTATCCCCCGCGCAGTGCCACCAGATCGCGGCCGCGACCGCGGCGGCGATCGCGGCGGCGTCCGCGCGCGCGCAGGCGGCGATGTTTGGCGCGGCGCCGCTGGGGATGATAGCGCCGCCGCCCGGGTTAGCCGGCGCGGTCGCGGGGTTAGGGTTACCGCCGGGCGCGGGCGTCGGCACCGCGGGCGCGGGCGCGACCGGGGGTGCGATCACGTCCGCGGAGATGCACGCCGCGGTGGCGGCAGCGGTGGCGGCGGCGACGGGGAGCGCGACGCCGACGCCGACGCCAGCGGCGGCGGCGGCGGCGGGCGAGGGAGGGGGCGAGACCCCGGGGACGAGCCAGAGCCCGCTCGAGGCCGCGCGCGAGGCGGCGGTGAGAGCGCAGGTCGCGATGCTCGAAGCGCAGGTCGCGGCGTTGCAGTCGCAGCTCGCGTCGCCTCCCGCGGCGGCGGCGGCGGCGGCGGCGGCGTCCGCGGCGTCCGCGGCGGACGGCGGCGGCGGCGGCGGCGGCGGAGAGATCCAGCCCGCGGCGGAGGAGGACGACGGCGGCGAGATTCGACCCGCGACGGAGCGCGAGGGCGAGGGTGAGGGCGAGACGAGCGAGGCGGCGGCGATTCGACGGCGGCGGTTGGAACGCTTCGGGTCGAGCTGAGGGGGCGATCGAGCGTAGCGGAATACAGTTCTTTGAACAACGCGTCCGAAAGAAAGAAAGAAATCCGCGTCCTCCTTTCTGTTGAGTCGCCGCATCGACCTCGTCTCGTCTCGCTCTCGCGGATTCGTGGGCGCGTCTTTGTTTTCGCGCTCGAAGACGCGCACAAGCTCGCGCGCGCTCCACGGCCGCGTTGTCATCCTCCGGGACACCACCGCGCGACCACTCATCGCGCGTCTCCGCGTCGGCGCGACCGCGTCGTCGACCCCGCGTCCGCGACCGAAGGACGCCTCTCGCTCCGAATTCATTCGTCAGACCGCCGCCTCCTCCGTCCCGCGTGATAGAAGATGGCGCGAGGACTCAGCCGCGAGCAGAGCAAAGAGAAGAACCAGAAGAAGTCGCAGGGACAGAACAAAGGAAACACCGAGGGGCTGACCCCGCAGCAGCGCGCGGAGCGGTGCGCGCCTCTCGCGCGCGTCCTCTACGCTCGACGTCGCGTCCCCTCCCGCCGCCGGCGAGATCTATCTCTCGGATGGATCGCTCACTCTGTTTTCTCCCGATCGATTTCTGTCCGACCGCAGAGACGCCGCCGCGATGGCCGCGAAGAAGGCGGCGAAGGACGCGCAGAGAGCCGCGCTGGCGGCGTCCAGCGAAGAAGGCGCCGCCGCGGTCGCCGCGGAGGAAGCGCGCAAGGCGAAGCAGCGCCAAGCGGCGAAGGATCGGTCGCTGTCCAACAGCAACCCGCTGCTCGCGAAAGCCGCGAAGAAGGCAGGGAGGTGAGATGTAATTAATCGTGTACGGCGGCGGCGGCGACGACGGCGGCGGCGGCGGCTCGAGCGACGCGAGTGACGACGGCGCGACCGCTTAGGGTCGCGTCGCGTGCCGCGCGTTCTTGTCAATGGCATCCCTCTCGAGTGCGAACATCGCCCGCGCCGCGTCGTCCCTCCTCCTTCGCGCCTACCCTACGCCGCCGAAAGTCTCGTCGTTTCTCCGCGAGATCCGCCGCCCTGCCGAAACCAACAAATTTCTGCGACAACAGTCAGGACAGAACGTCAGCGACAGAATCGACGCGACACACGCGCGGCGCACGCGCGCGGCGCACGCGATGTCGTGGTTCGGGTGGCTCCCCGACGTGTCCTCCCTCATGGGAGGCACGACGTCGCAGCCCGCGAACGCCCCCCCGCCCGCGGTGCAGCTCACGGAGGAGCAGATGCGCGAGCGCGGGATCGCCTCCATGGATGCGGAGTTTCGACAAAAGTACGCCAAGGGGGCCAAATTCAACTTCAAAGTCGTCCTGCGAGGCGACATCGGGACGGGGAAGTCGACGCTCATGCGCCGCCTGCGCGGCGGGACGTTCATCCCGGAGTACACGCCCACGCCGGAGATCAAGACGTCGCACATCAAGTGGACCGCGCGGTCGTCGCCGGAGGACAACGTCATGCTCGAGGTCTGGGACGTCGTCGACAAGGCTGCGAAGCGCGCCGTCTCGGATGCTCTGAAGACGATGGCCCACGACGGCGCGAGAGCGAGCGAGAGTCACGTGATGATGGGCGCGAAAGAGGGCGGGCACACGTACCCGTTGGATGCGAGCGTGATCGACGTGTACAAGGGCGCGCACGCGGCGGTGTTCTTGGTGGATCCGTCCAAGCGGTGGACGTACGAGTACGCCAAGCGAGAGCTCGCCGCCGCGCCGGAACACGTCCCCACGGCGATTCTGTTGAACTTCCGCGACTACCCGGCGTCGAAGCGGCTGCTGCGAGCGGACGAGGTCGAGGCGGACTGCGGGTACGCGTTCAAGGGGAGGCCGTTCCGGCCGTTCGTGATGGAGACGAGCCTGTTAAACTGCTACGGCCTTCAGGCGCTGTCGACGTTTCTGCACATTCCGTTTCTGTGCTTGAAACGCGCGGCGTTGGAGCAAGCCGTCGCGCTGAACACGAAGGCGATCGTGCAAGCGCAGGAAGCGCTGAAGCACGTCAAGGGGAACGCGTACGAGGCGTACGAGCGGAAGATCGAGGCGACGCAGGGACGCGCGTCCGCGTCCGCGGCGGCGGATGCGCTCGAGGAAAAGAATAAGGAGACGAAGAAGAAGAAGGAGACCGGCCCGCCGCCCGAGCCCACGGTGACGTGGGAGAAGCTCTCGAAGACGACGCTCGGGGAGGCGCCCATCTTACTCGGCGGCGCCGCGCTCGGTGCGGTCTACACCGGGGTCTCCACGCTCGCGGCGACGACGCCGGCGGAGATCATCGAGGCGGCGAAGGAGTCGGTTTCGATCGAAAAGCTCGGCAGCGGCCTCGCGTCGCTCGTGACGCGAGAGAAGAAAGGGAATTTCGACGCGGCGGAGCGCGAGCGCACGGCGCCGCAGTTCAATCACCTCACCGGTCGCGGCGGCGCCGCGGCCGCGGCGTTCGGCGGGCAAGATCTGGACGAGGACGACGTCGGCGTGCGCCCGGGGGACATGCCGGGCGGGGAGAAGAGCATGGATAAGTTTTTCGACGAGGAGGACACCCCGCGCGCGGGCGACGGGAGCGACGCGGGCGACGACGGCGACGGGTGGGGCGGAGGCAGCGACGACGACCTCCCCGGGGGCGGCGGCGGCGACGCGCGGCCGTTCTGGGACGACGACGACGACGACGACGACGACGACGGCGGCGGCCGCGAGAAGAAGAAAAAAGTCGAGGTGCGGTGGGACGAGAGCAGCGACGGGAGCGGGGGGTCGAGCGACAGCGACAGCGACATCGAGTTCGACGTCGCGGACGACGACGACGACAGGGACGACGGCGGCGGCGACGCCGGCGCCGGCGGCGAGAAGGAGGACCCGTTCTTCGGCGTCGGGGCGATTGAAAAACAAAACCCGACGGCGAAGACGGCGACGCCGAGACGCGCCGCGCCGGGGTCGGCGCCGCCGCCGGGTCCCGGGTTCGATCTGAACGACCCGGCGGCGATCGCCGCGGCGTTCGGGTCCCCCGCCGCGGACGACGACGACGACGAGCCGCCCGTCGGGGGAGGGACGCCGGCGACGACGAACCCGTTGTACGACACCACGCCGACGGGGTCGCCGACGGCGGCGAAGGCGAGGTCTCCGGCGCCGCCGCCGGCGCCGTCGAGCGCGGGCGCGAAAGAGACGGTCGCGGTCGCTGTCGCCGCCGCGGACGCGGACGCGGACGAGGGGTCCGGCGACGGCGAGAGCGACGGCGAAGCGAAGCGACGCGCGGCGAAGAACGCGAAGAAGAAGGCTGCGAAGAAGGCGTCGAAGAAGAAGAAAAAGGACGAAGGCGACGGCGGCGGCGACGGCGGCGGCGGCGGCGGCGGGAGCGGTTCCGACTCCAAGAGCAAGAAGAGCGCGTCGAGGCGAGCGAAGGACTGGGACGAGGACGACTAGAGCGCGCGTCGGGGCGCGGTCGAGCGCGGACCGTCCCGCGCCTTTGGTAGGTATTCTTAACAGCTTAACGTGAACGCGTCTCGGACCCGTGGATAACGAACTCAAAGGAATCTCTGCACCCTCCAGCTCCGAAACCCTCGCGACGACAGAAATCGACGCGCGTCCGCCCGTGGATGTCCGCGATACTCGCACCGTCGCCGCGCCTCTCTCCGCGCGCCGTCGTCGTCACCCGCCCCCGCCGCGTCGTCCGCGTTTCCGCCTCCGCGGAGCCGTGCAAGCGCGTCAAGGTTTGCGTGAACAAGGAGTGCAAGCGCGCGGGATCGAACCGCACCGTCGCGCTCTTCGAAGCCGCGGCCGCCGCGGACGCCTCGCTCGAGGTCACCACGCAGGTGTGCCTGGACGAGTGCGGCTTGGGGCCTAACGTTCAGATCAACGGCGACGACGGGCCGATCGTGAACGGCGTCAAGTCGCAAGCGGACGTCGACGCGGTACTCGCGAAGCTCGCCGGCGGCGAAGACGGCGCGATGGCGTCCTCCTCCGAGACTATCCGCGTCGGATTCATCGGCGCCGGGATCATGGGCGTGCCGATGGCGAAGAACCTCCTCAAGGCTGGCCACGGCGTGACGATCTGGAACCGCACCGCGAGCGCGTGCGACCCGGTCGTCGCGGAGGGCGCGACGCTCGCGGCGTCCGCCGCGGAGGCGTGCGAGAAATCCGACGTGATTTTCGTCATGGTGAGCGACCCCGCCGCCGCGCTCGCGTGCGCGGAAGCCGCCGCGCCGGGCCTCTCCGCGGGCAAGGGCTACGTCGACGTCTCCACCGTGGACGCGGCGACGTCCACGGAGATCGCCGCCCTCGTCCGCGGCACCGGCGCGATGTTCCTCGAAGCCCCCGTGAGCGGCTCGAAGGCGCCCGCGGAGCAGGGCGCCCTCATCTTCCTCGCCGCGGGCGACCGCCAGCTGTACGACCGCGTCGCGCCGCACCTGGAGGTCATGGGGAAGGCGCACTTCTTCCTCGGCGACGTCGGCGCCGGGGCGAACATGAAGCTCGTCGTGAACAGCGTCATGGGGAGCATGATGGCGTCCTTCGCGGAGGGGTTGACGCTCACGGAAAAAGCCGGGCTCGATCGAGAGACGCTCCTCGAGGTCATCTCGCTCGGCGCCATCAACACGCCGATGTACGCGCTCAAGGGGCCGAACATGATCAAGGGCGCGTTCCCGCCCGCGTTCCCGCTGAAGCACCAGCAGAAGGACATGCGCCTCGCGTTGGAGCTCGGGGAGAAGTTGGACGTCACGATGCCCGTCGCGAACGCGGCGAACGAGATGTATAAGGTCGCGCAAGGGAAAGGGAAGGACGACGACGACTTCAGCGCCGTCATCGTCGCCCTCGAAAAGTGACCACCGACAGCGTGACAGGGGGCGAAAGCGCCCGCGCAGACGCGTTCTCGTTGTATTAAACCGCACGCGTGAGCGTGTGGAGATTCTCACAAAAATATCCAGAAAATATCTGCCCGTTCGCGCAGACTCTATCCGCGAAACGTTCGCGTCGTACCCTCCCAATCAACACGCGCGCGTCACGAGCGACAGCGTGTACACGTGCAAGAGCACGAGGTACGCGATGAAAATCTCCCTCTTGTGACGCTTCAGCGCGGGCAACGCCCCCGGTCCGTCCGTCGTCGACGTCGCGAGAAGCCCGCCCGGTCGCGCGCCTTTCGCGACGCCCTTCCCCGCCGCGGTGGCGACGCCGCCGGTCGCGCCGCCGCCGCCGCTCTGCGTCATCGCGACCTGCCACTGAAGGCTCTTGTTATCTCTCTCGAGCGCCTCCACGGTCGCGCGGAGGCGCTGCGCGGTCGCCTCCGACGCGGCGAGCTCCCTCGCGCCGCCGCCGGAGCTCGAACTCGTCGCCGGCTGGACCTCGCCGGCGGCGGCGGCGGCGGCGGCGGCGCGTCGGCGCGCGTCCTCCGCCTCCCGCCGCGCCTCGTTCGTCTCCTGCCTCGCGTCCTTCAGCGCGTTCTCGAGCTGCGCGACGCGAGCGCGAGCGGACCGATCGTCCCCGCCCCCCGCGCGCGCATTCGCGTCGTTCACCTCAGCGCGCAGGCCGACCGCCTCCGCCTCCGCGGCGGCGAGGCGTTCTCTCAGCGCCGCCGCCGTCTTCGCTTCCCCGCCCGCGGTCTCCGCGGCGGCCGCCTCCGCGGCGGCTGATCGCGCGATCGCCGCGGTCGCCTCCCTCTTGCTCGCCGCGAGCGCGTCCCTCAGGTCCGCGACCTCGTCCTCCATCGCGCGAAGCTTCGCGCGCGCGCCGTCGTTGCCGGCGCTGAGGGTCGTTCCATACAGGCGAACGTCGGGGTGGAGTTGAAAGGCGTCAGGTGGAGTTGAAAGGCGTCGAGGGCGGGGATTGAAAGCGGGGGGTGGGCGGAGCGAAACGACGGGAGATAAAGTCCTTAAGGATCGGCGTTCACCACGCCGACGCGGTCGTATGGGAACCAGTGTAACCAGAACGCGCCTCAGCGCGCGCGACTGCTCGTCGATTTTTTCATTCAGCGCCGCCTCCTTCGCGACGAACGACGCCTGCAGACGCGCGAACCGGCGGTTCCGCTCGTCCGACTCCTGAAGCAGCCGCTCGCTCTCCGCGTCCGCGGCGGCCGCGCGCTCCTCCGCGGCGGCCGTCCGCGCGTCCGCGTCCGCGACCGACGCCTCCGCGGCGACGCGCGCCGCCGCCGCGCGTTCTTTTTCGCTGACGGTCGTTCATTTCATGCAAAAAATGTTCATTCATCAGTCAGCAGTTGAAAGGAACCCACGCGATCGAGTGTTGAAACCGAACCGAGCGATGGGTGAAGAGCGAATGCAAAAAGAAATGAGCGCACCTCTCCGCCGCGCGCCGCGACGCCTCCGCCGCGACGCGTTCCGTCTCGCTCAACCCGCCGAGCCGTCGCAGCTCCTCCTCCGCGGCGCTCGCAGCGTCCCTCGCGATCGCGATCTCTTCTCTGAGCTGCTCCGCCTCCGCCTCCGCCTCCTCCGCGCGTCGCTCCGCGTCGGCGGCGGTCGCGCCGCCGACGGACGCCTCGACTTCGCGTCGTCGCGAGCGTTCCAGTCGCATTCGCGCGTCGGCGAGCTCGGCGTCGAGCCGCTCCGCGCGCGCGACAGCCTCGTCCGCCTCCCTCGCGGCCGCGCGCGCGGACTCCTCGAGCGCGACGGTCGCTCGCTTCTCCGCCGCGAGCTCGTCGCGGAGCGCCGCGAGCGCGGACTCGGCGGCGGCGGCGCGTTCGGCGGCGTCGGACGCGGCGTCATCCTTCGCCGCCGCCGCCGTCGCTGCGGCTTCGCGCATCGACGTCGTCACCGCGAGTTTCGTCTCCGCGGCTTTCGCTCTCGCGGTCGCGTCGGACGTCGCCTTCTCCGCGGCGGCGACGCGCTCGCGCAGGGACGTCAGTTCCGCTTCCGCGTCGGACGTCGCCTTCTCCGCGGCGGCGGCGTTTGCGGCGTCGCCATCGGTTTTCTGGGACCCCTCGAGCTGCTTCTTGAGCTGTTCGCGCTCCGCCTGGATGGCCTTCCCCTTCTTCACCGCGCCTTGGAGCTTCACGCGGTAGCTCTCCGCTTTCTCCGTCGCTTCCTTCAGCTCGCCTGCGCGCGCGGAGGGTCGGGGTTGGGAAGTCGCGTCAGCGCGTGGACGCGGCGCGGGGAAGGCTGCGGTCGATCGCTCGCGTCGTGGTTCGTGGTTTTTTTTTCCCTCTCGCCCCGCGTTCTGTTCGATCGCGGACGACGGACGGGCGCGAACGCGACGGACCTTTCAGGCGCGTGACTTCGAGCTTCAGCGGGGACCCGCGCGGGCTCGGCACGAGAACCGCGGGCTCGGCATCGTTGCTGTCGCTCATTATTCCGAGCGTGCGCGCGCGCGTCGACGAACTGAATGGAGGGGGGACGCGAGTTTCGCGACAGCTCGCAGCTTCCGGTATCCGGCTCTCGAACGAAACTCGCGACGCCACTTTTCGCGCGCGCGGCGGTGAGCGATGGCGGGCTCCGTCGCCGCGGCCGCGCGGTCGCTGACGCGCGCGTCCGTCCCGCGTCCATCCCGCCGCCTCACGACGTCCTCCGCGTCCGCGGAATCGTCCTCCGACGCCGGCAGAGCGTTCGGGACGACGAAACGGCAGAAGATCGCGCTCGTCACCGGCAGCACCGACGGGATCGGGCTCCACACCGCCTCCCTCCTCGCCGCGAGCGGCCACGGCGTCATCGTCCACGGCCGCTCGAGCGAGCGCGTGGACGCCGCGTGCGAGCGCGTGAACGCGGTCGCCGGCGACAGCGGCGGCGGCGTCGTCGGGAGCTACGTCCGAGACTTCGACTCGCTTCAGGACGCGCGCGATCTCGCCGCGGAGGTGCTGGAGCGACACGCGTCGTTGGACCTCCTCGACAACAACGCCGGCGTGTTCGAGCCGAAGAGGCACGTCACGGCGGACGGCCACGAGCGGACGTTTCAGGTGAACGTCCTGACGCCGTATCTGCTCACCGGGCTGCTCTTACCGCGCTTGGTCGAGACGGCGGCGGCGAGCGGAGCGAGCGGCGGCGGCGGCGGCGGCGGCGCGGCGGACGTTCGAATCCTGAACGTCGCGTCGATATCGCAGACGTCGAAGATAGACTTCGATAACCTCGAGTGCGAGAAGAGCTTCTCGAATCACGCGAGCTACTGCCACTCGAAGACGATGATGAAGCTGTTCTCGTTCGAGATGTACGAGCGCGTGGCCGCGGCGGCGGCGAAGGGGGGGGAACCTTCGCCGCTGCGCGACGTCGCCGTCCTCGCGTGCGACCCCGGGACGGTGAACACGAAGATGCTCCTCGCCGGGTGGGGTCCGTGCGGGATCGAGACGTTCGAGGCGAACGACCAGTTCGAGCTCTTGACTAGGGAGAGGTTCGGCAACGCGAGCGTCCCGGAGAGCGAACGCGGCGGGTATTACGTGAACCGAACGCTGAGGGAAACACCGGGCGGGGTCGAGCTCGAGGACCGGAAGCGGCTGTGGGAGATTTTGGAGCGCGAGACCGGGGTGACGTACCCGCTGTTGTGAGGGTGCGATGGAGTAAGACTAGGGCGTAGCGTAGCGCGCGGATGTCAAGAATACCTTAGTGTCGTGCCGTGTGCTTCCTCTCGTCTCAATCAAAACTGTCTGTGCTACGCTCGTATTCACGCTGACTCACCGCGGGGTTCTCACACGTTCACACATAACTCGCAAAGGCCGTTGTACGGGAACCAGTCTGGGCTGCACTTCTCACACCGGCGCCCTACGCCTCGCTTTCGCCAGCTCGTCCAACTCGCGGGTCCATCCATGCGATTGGCAATCAACACATCTCGTTACCGAACAGCCTTTCTGCTCGTCCGATCCGAAGCACACGAAGGAGTCGTTGCACTTTTCGCACCAGTCCCCTTGGCACGCCTCGCAGAAAAAAATCTCACCGAATGCGCAGTCTTCGCAGTACGTCCGGTAACATGCTTTACCATTCTTCCACTTGTACGATCCGCTGCAGCACATACCAAAATTGCAATCGTAACAAAATGTTTTATCGCATTGATTGCAGATGAAAGAGCACTCCATGCAAATCCACCCTTCACAATTGGCACACTCTTCCATGTAGTTTTCGTTGCAGTCGAACGCGTTGCACTTTTCGCAGAACATATGGTATGTGTCTGCGTCGGCGCAGCCTACACACAAGACGTGCGTGTCTTTTCCATCACAAGCGATGCACACGCTGTGTTTTCTTTCGTTATCGAGAATAGTGTCGCAATTATTTCCGCAACACCACACGTCGAACGGGCCATTATCGAACGCCCTGACCTTTCTGCGGTCGTGCTTCACGTAAAAATCCAGGGGTGTCAACTCCCAGGACGCCACGGTCGTCCCCTTGAGTCGCATGCGGTCGAGCGCGACCCCGTCGTGGAGCTTTTTACGGGGCCATTCGGAGCCCGGCGGCAGCCTGATGTGGATTCCCTCGATGCGATCCATGAATGCGGCGATCTTCTCGTACGTCGCGTTCGCGAGGTTGGGGACCGTGGTGAAGTCGAGCTCCTTAGGAAAAGACGTCTTTTCTTTCCCCGCTTCGCGCCACACCCGCGACACGCACATCAGCGCCGCGCGCGTCGGGACGTCATGGATCTTTGAGAGGATCACGCACGCGAGGTCCGTGGAGACGTCCAAGCGCGCCATGTCGTCGGAGCTCGCCATGCCGGCGCGCTCGTTTGTGGTGGTGGTCGTCGTTCAAACTTCTCGGGTATCGGGGGCTCTCTTTTCGCAGTCAAATCCCAGTCAAATCCTGTCGATCAGATGTACTTTCAGTTCTGTTCGTCCTGTCCGAGACAGTGGTCAGGTCCAGTCCAGTGCGCACCGCCCGCCACCATGGGCGCGGCGGCCGAGCTCGAGATGGAGCTCGACGCGAAAGCGCTGCGGGAGATCGAGAAGAAGAAGCGGCTGATGGAGTTAGACCGCGATAAGAAGCGCGCGCGCGCCTCGCACGGCGCGAGCGCGTCGTCGTCGTCGTCGTCCGTCGCGCCCGGTCAGCATCTCGTGAAGAAGTGGGTCGTCCTCGACCTCGGCCATCGTCCCGACAAGTCCGCGCACGACCCGTGGCGCGAGGGCGAGGACTTCGGCGTGCACTTCCACGGGCTCGGCGACGGCGGCGAGCGCTCGCGGCGCGTGACCCTGCGCGAGCTCCGAGCCGCGTGCCCGAACGCGGAGTGGGCGCGCTTCGATTCGCGCGACTGGCACTGCGTCACCGGGTGGAGCGCGCGCGGCTTGTCGTTCCGAGGCGTCCCGCTCTCGACGATCACCGCGCTGCTCTCCCCGCGCGCGGACTGGCGGTGCCTGTTCCAGCGATCCGCGGACGGGTACGCCGTCGGCGTGCACGTCGACGAGTGCGCGAACGCGTTCCTCGCGGTGACGGACGGCGACGGCGAGGTTCTTTCGGAGGAACACGGCGGGCCTCGGCTCGTCTTCCCGGACTGTTACGGCTGGAAGAGCGCGAAGTTTCTGTCTTCGATCGAGTTCACCGCGGACGCGAGCGACGCCGCGCGCGGGTTCTGGGAGAAGCTCGGGTGCCACCCGCGCGGACGGTGGGCGCGCGAGGAGCGGTGGGCGCCGGGCGCTTCGAACGGCGTGTGGACGGTTCTCGCGTGGATCACGGGTTTGTATCGGAAGCTCTTCGGCGAACGCGTGTGGGAGCTCGTGATGGTGCACGGCGGCCGCGCGCTCGGCGCCGGCGCGGCGGTCGCGGAGAGGGTGGCGGGGGTGTTTCGAGGGAGCCGCGCGCGGGCGAGACCGCGCGCGGAGTAGGCGTAGCGTCATGAGGTGTTCACGGCGTCGGCGGCGGAAATACTGTGACTCGAAGACGTCAGTGATCTGACACTCGCAGTCTGGTCGTCTATCGTCCCGCTCCCCAGACGGTCGTTCAAAACGGAGTCGTCATCCCGTCGCGTCGTCTCCCGCGCGCGTCGACGCGCGGCGGGCACACCCACGCGCGCGGACCTCGCGGTCGATCGCGCCGTTCGCCTCGAACGTCCCTCGCGGTCTTCTCGCGCGCGTCTCCGACGTCGCCGCGTCCGCTTCCGCCGCGGATCTCGCGCGTTCGCGTCCACTAGGGTTGCGCGTCGCGTCCTCGGTCTTCTCCGAGAAAACAGCCCAGATCGCGCGTCGTCGTCGTCGCGTCGGGTGAGCAGCGACCATGTCCGGCATCGGGACGGGGTACGACCTCTCCACGACGACGTACTCCCCCGACGGGAAGGTCTTCCAGGTGGACTACGCGGGCAAGGCGGTGGACAACGGCGGGCTCGCGCTCGGGATCAAGTGCAAGGACGGCGTCGTGTTGGGCGTCGAGAAGCTCCTCGCGTTCAAGATGCTCGTCCCCGGGTCGAACCGACGGATCGCCGCGGTCGACCGCCACGCCGGGATGGCGGGTACCGGGCTCGCCCCGGACGCGCGGGCGATCGTCACCCGCGCGCGCCAGGAGTGCGCGCAGTACCTCTCCTTCTACGGCGACAGGATCCCCGCTAAGATCCTCGCCGATCGCATGGCGCACTACCTCCACATGTTCACGCTGTACTGGTCCGTGCGGCCCTTCGGCGCCAGCACGCTCCTCGCGGTGAAAGACCACGAGCTCGGCTACGCGCTGTATCTGCTCGAGCCGAGCGGCGAGGTGCAGCGGTACTTCGGCACCGCGGTCGGTAAGGGGAGGCAGGCGGCGAAGAACGAGATCGAGAAGCTCGTGAAGGCGGACGCGGCCGGGTCGCTGAGTTGTCGCGACGCGGTGAAGCATCTCGCGCGCATCGTGTACTCGACGCACGACGAGAAGGACAAGGCGTTCGAGTGCGAGCTGTCGTGGATCTGCGACCAGAGCGGCGGGGAGTTCAGGAGGGTGCCGAAGGAGCTCGCGGAGGAGGCGATAACGCTCGCGAAGGCGGCGTTAGAGGACGACGACATGGCGGACGCATGACGAGCGCGTCGACGTCACGACGTTTTATTCATCCGAGATCGCGCCTACGAATGAGCGATCGTTCGTCGCCTTCCTTCATCTATCTCGTCCGCGTCCGAACCACGACGACGGCGCGACGACCGAGGGCCGCGCCCACTCGAACCAACCGGCCGACGACGGCGCGACCGCGGCCGCGACGACGTCCTCCTCCTCCCCCCGCGACCCCGCCGCCGACCCCGCCGCCGCCGCCGACGCCGCCGACGCCGAAACCCCCGTCGCCATCGCGCACAGCGTCTCCGGCAACCCGACGCGGCACATCGGACACGCGTTCCTCCCAAGCAGCCACTTATCGATGCACGGCGCGTGGAACCGATGCCCGCACGACGGCAGCGCCTTGACTTTCTCCCCAACGCGGAACTCGTCCAAGCACACGCGACACGACGACGCCTCGACGTCCGAGATCGCGTCTTTCCATGCGTAATCTGCGGCGAGCGTCGACGTCGGGACCGCGTCGATCGCGGCCGCGGGCGCGCCCGCGACGCCCTCCACCCCGGGCCCAAACGTCTCCAAGAGCTCCTCGTACGTCATCGCGTCCACGTCCGCGGCGACGAGCGACGTCATCGCGCCGTGCGTCTCGAGCGCCTCCAGGAACCTCCGCAGGCGTCGCCGCTCGCGCGGGGTTCTGAGGGTCGTTCCATACGAGCGAACGTCGGGGTGGAGTTCAAAGGCGTCAGGTGGAGTTCAAAGACATCGAGGGCGGGTATTGAAAGCGAGGGGCGATGGGCGGAGAGATGCGCCGGGAAAAGTCCTTAAGGATCGGCGTTCACCACGCCAACGCGGTCGTATGGGGACCAGTGTATAGAACGCGCCTGAAGAAGTGCGAGATGATCTCGCGCACCGCGCGCTCCACGTCGCCGTTCGCGAGCGAGCGCTCGATGCCGTTCGCGCGGACGCTCTCGAGCGCGCGCGCGAGGACGTCCGCGGTGCGATCCCTCGGGTACCTCGACGAAAACGAACCCGCGCGAGACGCGGACACGCGAAGCGCGCGATACGCGATGCGAAGCTCGAGCGGCGTCGCGCGACCGACGAACGTCGCCCAGTCGAACGCGGTCGCCGCGCCGGTGACGGCGCCGACGCCGACGCTCGCGAGCACGCTTCGCCGCGTCGCGCGCGCGGCGATCGCGGCGGCGACCGCGCCCGCGGCGGCGCCGGCGACGACGACGAGGCCGCGGAAGGACGCGCTCGCGACCGCGCACATCGCGTCCCCGGCGAACGCGTTCCACGTCCGCGTCGTCGTCGTTTCGCCGTCGTCGCTCGCGCTCGCGCTCGCGCTCGCGCTCGCGTCGCGCGACGCCGCGGGTTCATCGTCCGCGACGACCGCGGCGTCGCACGCCTCGCATCGCGTCTCCGTCTCGTCCTCCGTCGACGCCTGGACGCGCCCGCATCGCGCGCACGTCCGCGCCATCCCGCCCGCGCGCTCCGCGAAATAACATCGATTGACCGTCCCCGTCAGCCTGCTTCTCTGCTACGTAAGGGCCATTCCATACAAAAACGGTTCACCGGTCAGTTGAAAGGAGACGCGATCAAGTGTTGAAACCGAAGGATGGGTGAAAAAACGTTTGTATAGAACGCACCTCAGCTGCGCTTCGTGATGTGTCGCTCGTCGTCACACCCGAGGGCGCGCGCGCGGCGACGAGCGGCGCGCGGCGCGATGGACGACGGCATGGACGTCGACATGGAGGACGCGGCCGACGACGACGCGCGCGTCCGCGACGACGACGATGGCGGCGAGGACATGATGGAGGTCGACGCGGAGCTCGTCGCCATGACGCTTCACGAGCTCCGCTGCGCGCGCGCGGCGATCGACGGTCTGTCGTCCCCGGAGGACCGAGGCTCGTGCATGCCGTCGAACGGGGACATTCTCCCGCCGCCGCGCTCCGCGTTCGATCGCGATGACGACGACGCCGGCGCTGCCGGCGCGATCGTCGTGGTCGTGCCGGACACGAACGTGCTCGTGCGCCACGGCGGCGCGTCCGTTCGGATGCTCCGCGAGCGATTCCGATCGGTCGACGCGCTCGCCGCGCGCGTCGTCGTGCCGAGGAAGGTGATCGAGGAGCTCGACGGCCTGAAGACGTCGAGCGACGACGGCGGGCGGAGAGCGGAAGTCGCCGCGCTCGCGCGGAGCGTCAACCGCGCGATCGCGAGCGCGCTCGAGGAGAACGAGCGCGCGACCGCGACCGGC
>NW_003315882.1:1122707-1135595 GCF_000151265.4 Micromonas pusilla CCMP1545 | reverse complement strand
TCGCCGCCGCGATCGTCGTGCAGGGCCCCTCCGACGCGAGGAAGATGCGCGCGCAGATGCGCGCGGAGAGCGGCGACACAGACGGCGAAACGCGCATCTCCGGCGACGACGAGATCGTGTACTTTTGCCAGGCGATGCGCCGTCGCGGCGAACGCGTCGCGTTGCTCACCGGCGACGTCAACGCCGGCGTCGGCGCGAGGTCCTACGCGTCGCCGGACGACGTTCCGATCGCGACGTTCGACCCCGAGACCGGCTCCGCGCCGCGGGACCTGCGCGCGCTCGCGACGGCCGTGGACGCGTTCTACGCGCGCGCGAGCGCGGCGCAGCGGGCGATGGAGGGGACGACGACGGACGGGCGCGCGGCGGCGTCGGCGGCGGCGGCGCCGCCGCCGCCGGCGCGCGACGCGTCGTCCGCGGCCCCCGCGTTCGACGACGCGACCCCGGAGACGACGACGCTCGCGGTCCTCGACGCGCTCGACGCCGCGCTCCCGTCCGCGGTCGAGACGATGCTCCGCGACGAGTTGGGCGACATGTGGGCGTGCGCGGTGCGCGACGACGACGAGGACTTGGACGCGTTCGGCGCCGACGAAGCGTTCCGCGCGTTTCGAAAAAACCACGCGACGTTCAACGCCGGGAGACGCGTGCGCGAGGGGAAGGACGCGATGGACGTGTTAGCGGCCGCGCGCAGGGCGAGAGATCGAGGCAAGGGCGGCGGGGTCGCCGGTGCCGCCGGGTTCGGAGGGTTCGAAGGACGGATGCGAGCGTTGGAGATCGTGGGCGCGGCGCGGGAGGTTCTGCGCGCGTGTCCCGCGGACGTCGCGGCGGTGGCGGCGGCGGTTCGCGTCGCGGACGCCGCGCGCGCGGCGTTGACGGCGTCGAAATTGAAATCGTGACGCGACGGTGACTCGCGTGTAGCGTAGCGTAGTAATAGACGGTGGTCGCGCGGTCTCTTCTAGCGACGGACGCGCGCGTCCTCCTCTTCTCCCTCCCTCCGTCGCGTTCAAAGAATCTCATCGTATAAGATAGAAGAATCCTTCCCTCACGCCTCCTCCTCCTTCTTCTCCTCCGCGACCGCCGCCTTCGCGACGTCGTCCGCGAGCGCGTCCGCGGCCGCGTCACCCTCCTTCTTCTCCGCCGATTCCTCGCCCTCGAACTGCTTCATGACTTCCATGGCTTTCTCGAACTCCGTTTGAAAGAGCTCCGCCTTCTCCGCGCTGCCAAACTTGCAGCACATGTTCTGCATCTCCGGTCGCACGTCGCCGTCGGAGCAGTCCATCGCGCAGAACACGCGCGCTTTCTCGCTGCCCGCGTGCTCCTCGATCTTCGTCCCGGGCTGGACGAAGAAGTTTCCGCACACCTTCAACGTCTTGTCGCGACGCATGAGGAATCTGATCTTCTTGGTGTCCTTGTCCTGCAGAAGCTTGAGCGGGCCGACGCCTCGCTCCTTCCACTCGCCCTCGATGAACCGGTACGCCTTCGACTTGGCCTCGAACAGGACGTCCTCGTTCTCCTCCCCGGACGCGGTCTCCACGGCCTCGAGCTTGACGACGGGCGCGAACTCAGCCTTGCACTCCGCCTCGACGTCGGTCGCGTCGTCCGCGTCGTCGCCGCCTTCTTCGGTCGTCTTTTTCGGCGCGGACGCGAACGCGGTGGGGTCGAAGGTCGCCGCGGCGCCGCCGAAGCCGCCGCCGAAGGTCGCGGCGCCGAAGATGGGCGCGGCGGGCGCCGCGGGCGCGGCGGTCTCTTCCTCCTTCTTCTCCTCGACGGCCTGGGGGAACGGGGACGACGCGAAGGAGAGCGGGCGGCGGTCAGATCTTGCGGCGATTCGGCGACGATCGCGACGTGGGATCTAATCTTTTTTTTTTCGCTCGATCGACCGGGGGCGAGGGACGCGATCGATCGTCGCGCGCGAGGGCGATCGCGTCGCGCACCGGGGTCTCGGCGGGGGCGGGGTCGCTCATCGTGTCGAGTGCGTGTGACGTGCGATCGACCGCTTGGCGTGCGGTGGGTAGTGTTCTCCGTTCGAGGGGTCCGAACCGTAATAAACTCGGAAGAGCGGGCGGGAAGCCAGGACTTGAAATCGCTGACAGACAGCGCAGCGCGTCAGAGATTCGCGCGCCGTCGCGCCTCCTCCTCCTCCGTCGCCGCCATGGCGACGGCGGGGAACGCGCTCGCGACGTCGCCACACGCCGCGGAAGCCATCCGCCTCGCGGTCGTGCGCTCCGCGGCGGTCGGCGTCCTGTCCCCGCTCGACCTCGCCGCGCTCGACATCGCGCTGCGCCCCGCCATGCCGTCGTCGTCGTCGTCGCTGCGAGAAGACGCCGCGGAGGCAGCCGCGCGCGGACACCTCCCGTCGCTCTACGACTCCAGCGCCGTCGCCGGCGCCGTCGACGCCGCGGGGCGACCGCGGCCGCCGCGCGGGGCGACGTCGTGGACGGCCGTGCACCGCCGGGCGTACGTCTCGGTCAAGGACTGCCGGCTGGCGGTCGCGTCCGGCGGTCGCGCGCAAGACGTCGCCGCGCGCGTCGACGACGACGGAACGCTCTGGACGTGGGGCGGAAACGAAACCTTCCTCCTCGGACTCGTCGAAGACGTCGACGACGACAGCGAAGACGACGAATGGGACGAAGACATCCAAAACGAACGACGTCTTGAACGAAGCCGAGGCTACTACGCGACCCCGCGACGCGTCGCGTTTCCCCCGACGGCGGCGGGCGCGTTCGGTCGCGTCCGCGTCGCCGGGATATCCCTCGGGGCGTATCACGCGCTGTCGTGCGACGCGACGGGCCGCGCGTGGAGTTGGGGGGGGCGTCCTGTGGAGTGGGCGGCGATGGGCGATCGCGATGTTCTCGCCGCGCTCGGGCGCGACGTCGGTCCGACAGAACGTTTTGAGAAGTATCAAGTGCCCGGGCTCGTGGAGTTCGCGGACGGCGGCGGCGCGGCGACACCGTTCGTGGTGAGCGTCGCCGCGGGCGCCCGGCACTCCGTCGCCGTCGACGTCGCCGGCGACGCGTACGCGTGGGGAAGCGACTCGAAAGGGCAACTCGGATTGGGGTACGACCCGGACGCGATCTTCGGGGTCGAGCATGAGGTGCACGATCGTTATTTCGACCGCGCGACGAAAGTGCGCGCGTTGTCCGACCGAGGCGTTCGAGTGGTCCTCGCCGCGGCGGGGCGACACGTGACGATGTATTTGGACGAAGACGGCTTCGTGTACAAAGCGTTTTGCAACGCCGCGACGATCGGGTACGTCGCGGTGACGGGCGAGCATGGGCAGAGGCAAACGCGGTCGTCGATCCCGCGACGCGAAGAACACATACCGCCGATGACACACCTGTCGATTGGGACCGAGCACGCGCTCGCCGTCGACCGCGACGGCGGCCTCTGGGGGTTTGGCGACGGAAGGGGCGGCCTCACCGGGCGCGTCACGAGCGCGTTCGCGGGACCGTCGCGGCGCGGGGTGTTCCGCCGCGTCGCGTCCGATGCCGACGCCGTGAGAGCGTCGCGCGCGTACGCGGGCGAGTCACACTCCGTGGTGCTCACGAGAGACGGTCGCCTGGTGGGCTTCGGCGACGACCGCGGCGGCGCGCTGCCGTACGAGGACGACGGCTTCAGAATTTTTGATTCGTCTCTGCCGAGATTTCTCGCCGCGCCGAGACGCGAAGGGCGTGATGATCACGCACCCCACGTCGTGACCGCGGTCGCGTGCGGCGGCTTCACCGCCACACCACCAAGTTATGATGCTAAATGGCACAAGAACGCTTTGTGCGTCGCCGTCTCCGCAGAGGACGGACAACTGTATGCGTGGGGGACGCCGGGGCCGTGGCTCGGAACGTCGTGGAATGAAGATCTGCGAGGACCCGTCGCGGTGTTCGAGTAGTCGTAGTCGTAGTTCATCTAGTCTAGCTAGCGGCTAAAGCGCGTCTCTTCTCTTCCCGTCGCGTCGTCTTCGTCTTCGTCCGTTCGTCCGTTCGTCCGTTCGTCTGTTCATCGTTGCCCGCTGATGCCCGCGAGCTTCGCGATGTACTCCGCGTGTTTCTTCATGTTCGACAACATCTTCCCAGCGGTCTTCGTGAATTTCTTCTCAAAGTCCGCGCTCACGAACGGAAACGCGTCGCTCCGCTCTCTCCGTCGCTGCTCCTCCATCAACTCCTTCATTTTTTCGACTCTCAATCTCTCGAAAAACGCTCGCACTTCTGGGTCGTCCGCGTGACCGCGATTTCTTCGTTCGGCAAAATCTTCCCAGCCCGCCTTCTCCCACGCCGCCGGATCAGCCGCCCGCCTGTCTTCGTGCGACTTGCTGTCCGCGACCAATATTTGCAACCCGACGCAGTGGGGCAACCGATTCCGTCGCTTGCGCCCGCCGCCGTCGTCGCCGCCGCCGTCCGCGCTGTCGTTGTCGTCCGGGAAGTACGGGTACGCGCGCTGGCCGTACCCGACGCACGTGAACTTGAACGCCCCGAGCTCGTCCGTGGTGGTGTGCGACTCCGGTCCGTCGCCGTCGCCGATCGCGTTCGCCGGCGCCTCGGTCGTGTTTCCGTACTGCACGCCGACGCACACGGGGGGGACGCCGGAGTCTTCGAGGCTTTTGCCGTAGAACATCGCGCCCAGGCAGGTTTTGCTCTTGTACGGGGGGGGGTCGCGGCCGCGCGACGCGCGGGGGGGGTCCGGCGGCGGCGCCATCCCGCTGCAGGCGCGCGCGGATATGATAGATCTCGCGACGTCATTCTTCCTTTTCGCGCGTCTCCTCGCGGACGGCGATGACGTGATAAAAAAAATTTGGCTGACTAACAACTTATTTAGGCTACGTGCGTGACGTCCCTCTCCCGTCAGAAGCCGCTGTCGTCGCTGCTGTCTTCGGACGACCCCGAGGCGTCGTCGAACGGATCATCGTCGCTGCTGTCGTCCCTCCCCCCCACGAGACTCCCGACGACCCTCGAATCCTGTCGCCCTCTTCCCCCGGCGCCGCCGCCGAAGCGGTCGCCTCTCCCGGCGGCGGCGCCCGCGCCTCTCCCGCGCGCCGGCGCCGGCGCCGCCGCAGGCGCCGCGCGCCGCGACGCCCCCGCTCTCGAGTCCCCCGCCGCCTTCTTCGCGCCCGGTCCCGCCCCGCCGCCGCGCGTCGCGAAGTCGTCCCTGAGAAGCACGTCCTCGTCCGCGCGCTCTTCGCCCCGCAGCACCCTGAGGGTCGTTCCGTACGAGCGAACGTCGGGGTGGAGTTGAAAGGCGTCAGAAGCGGAGTTGAAAGGCGTCGAGGTGTGTCGGGGATTGAAACCGTGGTGTGGGCGGAGAGAAACGCCGGCAAAGTCCTCAAGAAACGGCGTGCACCACGCGAACGCGGTCGTATGGGGACCAGTGTCAGGTATAGAACGCGCCTGAGTTCCTCCGCGCGCAGTTTCCCTCGCATCGCGTCCAACTCAGCCGCGTGCGCGGCGGCGGCGTCCTCCTCGTCTCGCTCGATCTTCTCCAGCTCGCTCTCCAAGTACGTCAAGTTCCTATGCCGCTCGATGTACGCGGCGTGCAGCTCGTCCATCTCCGGCTCGAGGCGCTCGTATTCGTCCATGTACGCCGGTCGCACTGAGGGCCATTCCATACAAAAATAGTTCATCGGTCAGTTGAAAGGGGACGCGATCAAATGTTGAAACCGGACGGTGGGTGAAAAACTTTTGTATAGAACGCGCCTGACTCGAGCGTCGCGAGGCGCTTCTCCGAGCGCTCGAGCTCGGCGCGTTTGCGTTCGATCTGTCGCGCGAGCGACGACTCGTCCTCCGTCAGCTCCGCCATCGCGCGCTCCACGTTCGCCGCGTTCTCTCTGACCGTCGCGATCTGCTCGGATATCTGCGACTCGATCTCCTCGATGTCCATGTTCTTCCTCGTCGCGGAGAGCCGCGCGTCTCGAAGCCGTTCCTCCTCGCCGAGCGCGTCGTGGAGCGTCGCGCCGAGGCGCGTGATCTCCGACGCGAGCGCGCGCGTCGTCTTGACGTCAAAGGCGGACGCGTCGAGCGCGAACGCGGTGCCTCCCGACGCTTCCTCGTCCGCGTCGTCTTCGTCCGCCTTCGCGGTGGCTTGGTACAGCAAGTTGGCGATCTTCAGGAGTTCCTTCACGGCGAGGCTGCGGACGGGAGAGGGGGGGGTCAGAGCGCCGTGTTTCGTCGCGCGCCCAGAGCGGGGATTGAAAGCGAGGGGCGATGGGCGGAGAGATGCGCCGGGCAAAGTCCTTAAGGAACGGCGTTCACCACGCCAACGCGGTCGTATGGGAACCAGCGTAACCGGGACGCCCGCGGAGACGCTCGAGGGATTTGAAAAACGCACCCGTCCGCGGCGTACAGCCGCTTGAGGTTGAGCTTGATCCGCGCCTTGGACAAGAACACCGCGGCGACGGACTTCAAGAACCTGACCCGGTCCGTCTCCGTGCTGATGTCGTCCTCCACGACCGCGCCGCCGTCGTATCGCTGCGCGAGCCACTCCAGGCAATCCGCGACGAGCTCAAAGTTTGGCGTGCGAAAGTTCTCGACGCTGACGATCCGCGGGTACCCCAGCGACCGCATGCACTCGGTGAAGTTTCGAATCTCGCGGAACGACATGACGACTCGCGTGCTCTCGCGCGCGTGCGCCCGGCTGGTCGCCCGAGAGAGCGCGCGCGCGCGTCACGTCGCGCGTGCACCGAATCTGACGACGCGGTCGTTGACCGCCGAGAACGGAGAACGAGCGAGAACTCGAACGAACAAAAATGCAGGCTGATGGCGGTGACGACGACGATTTTCGTGGTTTGAACGTCCCATCAAAGACGCTCTCTATAGTCTACGAAGGCGCGCGTCGTCCATCACGTCACGCGTCATCTATCGGCTCGAACCGCGGCATGATCTGTCCCTCGTATTCCTCGTCCAACGTCCCCTCGCCCTGCACGACGACCGAGCACCCTCGCCCGAGGCGCGGTTTGAACGTCAACGCGGACGCGTAACGCTCCGGCTTTTTCGCGTCGAGAAGAATCTCGATCTCGACGCTTCGCGGCTTCCCGTGCGGGCCCGTCCCGGGAATGATCCCGCTCGCGGGCACGCACTCGAATACGCTGCCGGCCATTCCGACCCTATGCATCCACCGCGGGAAGTGCATCGCCCACTCCGCGTCCGCCTCGCCGGTGTTCGTCAGCGTCAGACGCCGCGCGCTGAGCGTTTTCGCGGCGCAGTGGACTTTGCCGAAGTCAATCTCCTGGACGTTCACCTCCAACGCCGGGTGGAGGTATTCGCACAGCAGCTTAAACGTCTGCACGTCGCGCGTGCCGTTGTCGTAATCGAGGACCAGGCCGCCGTCCAACGTGGCGTCGTCGTGGATCGGGTTCCCGAAGTCGTCCTCGTCCGGCTCCGGAGGGACGAACCGCATCGTGACGTGGACGTTTTCCTCGGCGGGGAGGACGAAGTCGACGTCGGAGATCTTCGGCGGCGGCTTCGAAACCTTCGCGGCGGCGCGGGCCCTCGCGCACGCGACGAACGACGTCTCGCGGTCGAACGCGAGCTGCGGGACGGACGACACGACGTCCGTGATCTCGAACGGCCCGCCGATGGACATCTTAAACCCTAACGGTTTCGCCCACGCGTTCGTGAGCGTGACGGATTTGTAATACGACCCGTCCGAAACGTCAACCGGGGAGTAGCAGCGCCACCGAAAGTTCTCGCGCTCGTCCACCGTGAGCCGCGGAGAGAACGCGGTCGCTTGCATCCGAACGAGCAGCGGCTTCATCTGCATCGGCGGCCCCGCGCTCGTGAAGTGGAACGCGTCGTTGATGCGCACGCGGACGGGCTTGGCCACCGCGCGTCTCGCCGCGGCGTCGCGTTCGGGCGCGTCCGCGTCGACGTCGCCGACGCGGTTCTTCGTCGCCGCGCACCCGAGCTCGAGCTTTAACCCTCGGTTCGCGTTCGCGCCGGGGCCTCTCACCGAGTGCGTGCCGACGACCGCGCCGACGAACTTCCGGGGCTTGCCTCTGTACGAGTACGTCACCTCGAACTGCCGCTGCCCGCCGAGCTTCGGGACGACGACGTCGCCGCTCGGGACGACGGTGAACGGGCCCTTCTCGCCGCATTTTTCGCCCTGGCCGAGAATGTCCACGGACACAAACTCCGCGTCCTCGTCCACGATGAGCTTCGTCAGCGCGCACGTCACGCCGTTGAGGTCCGGATCCGGCGGGGACAGCCACGCCTCGAAGTTCACGGTCATGTCGTGCGGCCCTTTGTTGACGCAGTAAAACCGTTTCGAAACCGCGGGCGCGCCGGTTTCCTTCTCGCCCCAGTCGAGCGCGAACACCTTCAGCTTCGGCGGCCGCGGCGCCGTCGCGGCGTACCCGGCCGGGACGATCTTCGTCGGCTGCACGATCAACGGCGAGCCCGTGATGCCCGCGCGCACGGGCAGCGCGCGCTCCGGGAGCTCGTCGTAGCGGTTCCACACCCGGCACCTGAGGGCCATTCCATACAAGCGAATGTCGGGGTGGAGTTGAAAGGCGTCAGAAGCGGAGTTGAAAGGCGTCGATGGCGGGTATTGAAAGCGAGGGGTGGGCGGAGAGACACGACGGGCAACAGTCCTTAAGGATCGGCGTTCACCACGCGAACGCGGTCGTATGGGAACCAGTGTATAGAACGCACCGGAGCGCGTCGAAGTACTCCCCGGGCATGTCGGAGACGACGACGACGCGCGCGCGAAACTCGCCGTACGGGGGCAAGACGCCTCGCGACGGGAACACGATGAACGCGGCGCCGTCGCCGGTCGCGAGCGCGGCCGCGTCCGCGGCTTCCGAGCGACGGTTGTTGTCCATCTGCACGCCGAGCCCGCGGGAGAACTTGACGCTCTCGTGGGCCGACGTCAGCGTCACCGGCCGGTCGCGCGCCGACACCACCGGCGCGGCTTTCCGACTCGTCTTGCTGACGCGGCTTTCCGACTCGTAATTCGAACGAATCGAGGACGACAGCGCGTCCCCGTCCCTCGATTTCCTCCGCCGCATCTCGCGGTTCGTCGCGGACGCGGACGCGAACAAGACGCGCGACGTCCCGAACGAATCCTTCTTCCCCGTGGCCGCCCCCGCGCCGTTCGGTAACCGACCGAAACCGATACCGTGCCCGCCGCGATTTTCCTTGGCGTCAAAGGTCGACCCCGGAATCGGATCGCGCTTCCGCAACGCCGCGTGCGACGCGTCCGGCCCCGCGGTGGACGCCGCGCCGAACACGGTCGTCGAGAACTTCGTCTCCGCGGTGACCGTCGTCCTCGCCATCGCGTGCGCGAGCATGCCGCTGCCGCCGGCGAGGCCGCCGACGGTCCTCGTCCCCGCGCGCGCGACGCCGCCCTTGGCGAACCCTTCCGAGTCGCCCGCCGTCGCCGCGGCTTTCGCCTCGAGGACGTTCAGCGCGGTCGCGTCGTTGACGCCGTAGCGATCGCACGCGAAGATAACGTTCGCCTCCATCGCGGTGTCGTTTCGAATGCACACCTCCATCGTGGAGTGCTCGCGGACGACGCACTGGTCGCCAAAGTCGACGACGACCTGGTCGCGCATGATGGACGTCGCCGCCACCTTTTCGCCGTCGCCGGCGACGACCACGCCGCGCTTTAAGACGTCGTACTCCACGGAAAGACCGCGGACGTCCGCGGCGAGCGCGAACCCGATCGGTTTCTCCGCGCCGTCGACGTCGCACACGAACAGAGCGCTGTAATCCGCGCACGCGGACATCGGCGTGAACACGACGCGCACCGTCTTCGCGCCCCCCGGAGGAATCTCATCCGCGGGCCAGTCCACCTCGTAGTCCATCGCTCCCTCCGCGTCGTCCGACGGCCCCTCGCACATGATCTCCTCGCTCCACCGAAACACCGCCGGAAGCATAGTCATGTTCTGTATCGTCACCTCGCGCTCGACTTGCACGCCGAGGTAGACGACGCCGAGGTCAATCTCCACCTCGGATAACGTCGCGCGCGGTCGCAACACGTCGGCGCGCGCGCCCACCGCGCTCGTCGCGCCGTGGTCCGTGACGCAAACCACCGTAGACCGGTACGCGCCCGCCTCCGACGCCGCGAGCGTGCACTCGACCTCGACCTCGCTGTACGGCGGAAGCATCCCGTCCGTGACGCTGAAGCGCATCTCGCACGCCAAGCCGTCGCCGCGGCGTTCTTCCAGCGTCCAGTACGCGACGACGGAGGACGTGTTTCGAAGGAGCACGTACGTGTCCCCGGGGATATCGCGCTGGAGGAGCCCAAAGTCAATCTCGCGCTGCGCGATGACCACCTCCGCGCCCTCGACGTCCGCTTGCACGCGCAGCGGCAGCGTGGGGCCGTGCTGCACGCTGCACAGCAGCGTGCGATCGACGCGAGAAACCTCCGGCGCGGTGAGCTTCACCACGCACACGAGTTTCCCGCCGTTGGGCTCGAGCGCGCCGTAGTCTGGGTATATCAAGCACTCGTCGTCGTGCCCGGCCCAGGTGAACTCGACCGCCGCGGCGCTGTTGTTCGTGACCGTGACCTCGCGGTCGTACGTCTTCGTCGGCAGCAGCGACCCGGCGAAGTTGACGAGGTTCGTGTCCAGCGACACGTCCTTCGCCGCGCCGACGCCGGCGAGTTTGAACGACTCGACGGCGACGGCGGCTTCGAACGGCCACCCGGGCTCGGGCATCCGCGCCGGGTAGGACGTGTCCACCATCAGCGTGACGTCGCGCTCGTAGTACTCCACGTCCGCGGGCGTGAACGTGACGGTGAACTTCATCTCGGAGGACGGCGGGAAGACGCCGAGCGTCGGCTCGATGACGAAGACGCCCTCCTCCTTCGGATGGTTCCAGTTGAACGGAATCGGCACCGTCGTCGCGTTTCGCACCGTGATCTCCCTCGTGAGGAATATTCCCGGGACCGCGTCGCCGAACCACACCGGTCGGCTAAGCTCGCCTTCGATGACGTCGCGCCCGTCGAGCTCCGTGACGGCGACGTCTAAGATCGTCCCTCTCCCGACGATCGTGAACGACTTGACCTGGCAGTTATCGCAAATCATCCTAAACTCGTGAAGGAAGTCGCCGCCGTCCGGCGGTCGGAACCCCACCCTCAAACGCTCGACGTCCAGCGGTTTCATGTCCAAAGCCGCGGGGCCGACGCGGAAGGGATGCACCTCGATGCAGTCGATCGGCGGGTCGTCGTACTCCTCGCCGTCGTCCATGTAGACGTCGTCCGGCGCGTGGACGAGCGGCGTCGCGCGGTCCGGCCAGTCCTCCTCCGCGACGAGGCGAAAGCGCCCGGCGCCGCCGACGTTCTTGAACGGCAGCCTCACCTCGACGTCGTTGCCGACCAAGACGTGCCCGACGTCGATCGTGGCGTCGAGCGTCAAGCACGGCGGGTGCCTTCGCGCGGCGAGCTCGACGGTAAACTTGAAAGACTCCGCGAGCACGGTGAGCGCGTCTTCGTAATCCGCGAGCGAATCCGGGGAGAACCTCACCGTGAAGTTACACTTCAGCCCCGGCGCGAGCATCCCGTGCTGATGCGGGAACACGAGCTCGGTGACGCTGAAGTACGACGACGGCGGCGGGAGCAGCCGCAGCCGACGCGAGATGTTCGTCTTGTTTCGGATCGAGACTTGGACTTCGTACACGGCGCCGATGTCAAAGTCGTTGAACTCCACGATCGCGGGCTCGACGACGAAGACGTCCGACGGGTTTGTGGGCTCCGGTCTGACCGCCGCGAGCGCGGCGTCGCCCTCCTCCGGTCTGAGCTTGTTCCGCAGGTAATCAAATTTCGGCTCCGGATGCCGCGGGTTCCGGAGATAATCCATCCTCCTCCGCATCGCGTCTAGAACCTGTCGGGGTGGAGTTGAAAGGCGTCAGTTGGAGTTGAAAGGCGCCGAGGGCGGGTATTGAAACCGAGGGGTGGGCGGAGAGAATCGCCCGCAAAAGTCCTTAAGGATCGGCGTTCACCACGCGAACGCGGTCGTATGGGGACTAGTGTATAGAACGATTCGAACGCGTCTAGAACCTTATTCTCGAGATCGAGCTGCCCCGGGGTCATCTTCTTCGCCTGCCGCCGCCGCCGCTCGCTCGCGGCGTCGATCTTCGCCTTGAACTCCTCCTCCGTGACCGGCGGTCCGCCCGGTATCGACCGCGGCTCGAACTTTTTCGGCGGCCGCTCGGCGAAGTACGTCCGGTCTCGGACCAACTTATTCTCTGTCGGCTCCGCGTACCCGGGCGGGAGCGACGTGTTCATAAACTCCGCCGTCTTCGGCGGCTCCGTCGCCCGCGCGATCCTCTCCGCGTTCTCCGCCATGAGCGCGTTCGCGTCGAGCAGCCCGGCGCCGGCGACGATCGTCGGATCCGTCTTCATCGTCAACGGCGCCCTCGGGAGGTTGGCGCGGCGGTGGTCTCTCGTGTACAGCGCATCCGCCTCGTGGAGCGCGGCTTCCTCCGCCGCGTCCGCGTCCGCGCGCGCGTCGTCGAGATAGCGCTCGAGCTCGTCCAGGTTTTCGATCTTCGACGTCGCCTGTTTCGTTTTGGTTCGTTTCGGTGGTGGAACGAAGGTCGGTCAGAGACGACGATGGATGTCGAGAGGAAGGCGGGCGGGCGATCGTTCGATCGTTTGACTTTTCCGAGGACGAGACGAGACGACGCGACGACGGGCCCGGGCGGAAGCGAGGTCGACGTCGGCGCGGGGACGCGCCTGGTTCTCGATCTCCGCTATCCGCAGCTGGTACTCGTCCGGCTCGGGCTCGGAAAAGTCAAACGATCGAACGATCGCCCGCCCGCCTTCCTCTCGACATCCATCGTCGTCTCTGACCGACCTTCGTTCCACCACCGAAACGAACCAAAACGAAACAGGCGACGTCGAAGATCGAAAACCTGGACGAGCTCGAGCGCTATCTCGACGACGCGCGCGCGGACGCGGACGCGG
>NW_003315882.1:1064887-1122607 GCF_000151265.4 Micromonas pusilla CCMP1545 | reverse complement strand
GCGCCGGCGACGATCGTCGGATCCGTCTTCATCGTCAACGGCGCCCTCGGGAGGTTGGCGCGGCGGTGGTCTCTCGTGTACAGCGCATCCGCCTCGTGGAGCGCGGCTTCCTCCGCCGCGTCCGCGTCCGCGCGCGCGTCGTCGAGATAGCGCTCGAGCTCGTCCAGGTTTTCGATCTTCGACGTCGCCTGTTTCGTTTTGGTTCGTTTCGGTGGTGGAACGAAGGTCGGTCAGAGACGACGATGGATGTCGAGAGGAAGGCGGGCGGGCGATCGTTCGATCGTTTGACTTTTCCGAGGACGAGACGAGACGACGCGACGACGGGCCCGGGCGGAAGCGAGGTCGACGTCGGCGCGGGGACGCGCCTGGTTCTCGATCTCCGCTATCCGCAGCTGGTACTCGTCCGGCTCGGGCTCGGGCTCGGGCTCCGCGTCCTCGCCCTCGCCCTCGCCCTCGGCGTCTTCCGCGGGGGCGTCCGCCTCCGCCTCCTCGCGCGGAGCGGCGTCGCCGTCGTCCCCCGGCTCGCCCTCTTCCCCGTCCTCGCCCTCGCCCGGGACCGGCGTCGGCTCTCTCGGCGGCACGTACAGCTCCGGGAACGAGTCCTCGAGGAGCCCGCGGAACATGCCCCCGCGCGGCGACCGCGCGGACGCCTCGCCGTCCGTCGTCCCGACTTCTTCGCCGGTGGACGTCCCCGGGCGGTCGCCGTCCGCGGACGCGCGGTCGCCGCTCTCCGACGCCGGCGCGGACGCGGCCTCCTCCTCCGCGCCCATGGCGTCGATGTCGCGGTGGACGCGCCGGCGCGGGGACGGGTCGCTAAGACCGCCTACGACGCGCCGCGCGGTGTGGCGCGCGCGGACGACCCTCGCTTCCCCGATTTGGGTGTCGCAACGGGAAACTCCCGTCGTCGCGTCGCGTCGGCGACGACGAGAGTCGGCGAAGACCGAGACGCGAGCGACGGCGACGGCACTCCTCGCGACGCGACCGCGCGCGACCGAGTCGGCCAGCCGCGTCGAGAACGATGACCGCGCGTGGGCTCACGCGCTGTGATGACGAGCGCGACGCGAACGGAGCGCCGGTGTGCGACGTCGCGGGTGCGTCCCTCCCCTCGCGCGGCGCAGATCCTCGCCCGTCGACTTTAATCGACCGATCGATCCGACCGATCGGTCGATCGGCGTCGTCGATCGCGCTCTCCGTCGCCGCTCGCCTCCCCTCGCTCACATCCCCCCCTCCCCGCAGACGACGAGACGATCGCGACGTCACTCCCGATCACGTTCCACGTCGGCGACGACGTCGTCGGGACGGTCGGGACGCTGTACCTCACGACGCGACGCGTCGTGTTTTTCCCCGACGCCGCCGGCGCGGCTGGATTCGCGGCGCCGTTCACGTCGGTCACGATGCACGCGGTGTCCCGCGGCGGCGGCGACGGCGGGTTCGATCGCCCGTGCATATACGCGCAAGTGGAGGGGGCGCCGCCGGACGGGGTGAAGACCGGCGGGGAGGAGAAGGAGAAGGAGGAGGAGGAGGAGGAGGAGGACGGCGGCGGCGGCGGCGGCGTCGGCGTCGACGACTTCGACGAGATGACCGAGCTCAGGCTCGTCCCGACCGACCCCAGCGCGCTGGACGACGTCTTCAACACGATGAGCGAGTGCGCGGCGATGAACCCGGACGACGACGACGACGACGACGACGACGGCGGCGGCGGCGGCGGCGGCGGCGGGTTCTACTACGACGAGGCCGCCGTCGCCAACGGCGCGGGCGCGGCGGAGCGAGCGGCGGCGTTGGCGCGGCTCGACGCGTTGCTCGTGACGGACGGCGACGCCGGCGACGCCGTGGACGCCGCGATCGCGAACGATCCCGGGCGGTTCGAGGACGACGACGAGTGAGCGCGCGCGCGGGGGGGGAGGGGGGTGGACGCGCGGGCGACGCGCGAGACGCGAGACGACTGAAAGCGAGACTCGCGAGACTTGCTGAAAGCGAGCCAGCCGAGCCCGCCGCTTGTCTTTCTCTTCCGGCGCTCTTCTCCCCCAGGGCTGGGTCAAACTCGATTTCCCGCCGATGACTGAAATTCTCGCGAACCCGACTCTAAAAAAATCCAGTTTGAAAATGTCGCTCTGAAAATTTCGTAAGGGCTTTTACACTGGCATCGTCCAAAATATCCCGCCGATCGCTTTTTCTCAAAGTTACCGTACACGTGGCGGGAAATTCCGTCCCCCGTCTCGACGGAACCTGACTGTTTGCCAGTGACGCGCGACCAAAAAAAGGGGAACAACTCTCCCGACCCGTTGAAAGTCGTTACAGTTACTTTATCAGCCGGAATCGCGCCGCCGCCGCGCCACTCCCCGACGCGCGCGCAAGTGTGCTCGGCCCCCGCGACGCTCTCTCGTCGCGCGAGAAGTATCCCCGTCTCTTCTCTCCCCCTCCCCTCTTAATAACATGGTGTCCGTCACCTCCACCACCGTCGACACCGGCGACACCGCGTTCATGATCGTCTCCATGGCGCTCGTCATGTTCATGACCCCCGGGCTCGCGTTCTTCTACGGCGGCCTCGTGCGTCAGCAGAACGTCCTCACCATCATGATGCAAAACTTCGTGTGCATGGGCATGGTCACGATGATTTGGGTCCTCTGGGGCTTCTCCCTCGTCTTTGGCAACTCCGGCGGCCTCATGGGCGACCCCGGATCGTTCGCGATGATGAAAAACGTGTTGGGTACGCCGCTCCGCTCGTACGTCGACGGACAAACCGCGTCGGACGCGTACTGGGACATGACCATCCCCGGCCTCGTCTTCGCGGGCTTCCAAGGCATGTTCGCGGTCATCGCGCCCGCGCTCATGACGGGCGCGTTCGCGGACCGTCTCCTCTTCCGCCCCTACCTCCTCTTCATCTTCCTCTGGGTCCACCTCGTGTACTTCCCGTGGGCGAACTGGATCTGGGGCCCCGACGGCTGGATCGGCAAGGAGGGCGTCTTTGACTTCGCCGGCGGGATCGTCGTGCACTGCACCGCGGGTTTCTCCGCGCTCGCGACCGTCGTCGCGCTCCCGCACCGCAAAAAGATCGAAGGCGACGTCGACACCGACCCGCACAACATTCCGTTTGTCGCGCTCGGCACGGGCATGCTCTGGTTCGGCTGGTTCGGCTTTAACGCCGGCTCCGCGCTCGGCGCCAACGCCACCGCCGCGACCGCGGCGATGAACACCGAGATCGCCGCGTCCGTCGCGCTCTTCACGTGGATGTGCGTCGAGTGGAAGCACAAGGGCAAGCCCTCTCTCGTCGGCGCGTGCGTCGGTACCATCGCCGGCCTCGCCACCGTCACCCCCGCCGCGGGTTTCATTCGCCCGTGGGGCGCGGTCATCATCGGCGTCGTCTGCGCGCCGTTCTGCTACACGATCATGGAGGTCATCAAGAAGAAGCTCGACCTCGTCGACGCCCTCGACGTCTTCGCCGTGCACGGCATGGGCGGCTACCTCGGCACGATCCTCGTCGGCTGCCTCGCCCGCTCCTCGGTGGGTGCTCCCCACTACAGCGCGAAACTCTTCGGGAAGCAGCTCATCGCCGCGTCCGGGTGCGCGGTCTACTCCTTCGTCGTCGGCTTCGGGCTCATCAAGGGCATCGGCGCGGTCATGCCGCTCTTGCCGGACAAGGACATGATCTTCGCCGGCCTCGACGTCTCCGTCCACGGCGAGTCCGCGTACAAGGAGGGCTCGTCCTCGGGCAAGGTCGTGAACCCGCTCAAGGCGAACAACGTGTAAGCCTCGGCGCGAACCTCGCGAACGACGGACGTCGTCGACCGACAATAAAGAAACACTCAAGGCTCAAGGTATAATAAGAAATCAACCGAAGGTTCCAGAAATTAATACGTGGAGCGACCGGATTACGCTGTCTGCACGCACGACGTCGCAGAGATGAATAACGAATAAACCCACGGGAAAAGACGACGCCCGCGCTGATGACGATGAAGTAAGTTATTAGGAAGTTATTAGGGAAGTGATAATGAAGTAATACAAGCGCGCCTGACTATAAACACGTACTGTATCATGAATCAAAAGAATCACCCGCTCGATCGCGCGAGGACGCGGTCGAACGCGTCGAGAAACACCCTCGCGTGCTTCGGGGTAAAGTACAGACCCGGGCGACACCGAATCGTTCGATCCCCGCACGTCGCGATGTCCACGCCCTCCTCCCTCAGCGCGTCCACGGCGTCGTCGCGCGCCGCGCTCGAATCCAAGTCCACCGCGGTGATCGTCCCGACGCCGCGGACGTTGTGCAGCTTCCCGGCGTGCGCGCGAGACAACGCGTGTAAACCCTCCCGCAAGTACTCCCCCGTGACGCGCGCGTTTTCAACCAAGCCGTCATTCTTCACGCACTTCAGCACCGCCTCGAGCATCAAAACCTTCCCCGGGTCCCCCATCCACGTGTTAAACACGCGGTACGGCGCGTCCGGCACCAAGTCCGCCTTGGTGTAGTACCCCGCGATCTGCATCTTCTTCGAGAAGGTCACCGCGTCCGGCGGGTCGTCCAAGCCCCACTGCTCGTGCGCCCAAAACGTGCCGCTCGCGCCGCACCCGGTCTGCACCTCGTCGACGATGAACTTCACCCCGCGCGACGCGCACTCCGCGCGCAGCGACCGAAAGAACGCCCCGCTCGCGTGATTGTCCCCGCCCTCGCTCTGCACGGGCTCCACGATCACGCCGACGACGTCCGGATCCGCGTCCAAGAGTTCGCACGTCTCCTTCACGCACCGCGCCTCCTCCGCCGCGTTGTGCGCCGCGCACGCGGGATCGTCCAGGGGATATCGCAGCCTAGGGAACGGCGCGATCGGCCACTCGAACGCGGGAATGTCCAGCTTGTGCGTCGGCTTGCTGTGCGTCAGCGACAAGCACGCGGCGGTTCGCCCGTGGAACGCGCCGTGAAACGACAGAAACTTGTACGGCTTACTCCCCGGCGCGCGGTTCACCATGCACGAGCTGAGCTCCTCCTCGGAGACGTCCCCCGCGCCGTATCCGCCGCGTTCGCGTCGCCGTCGGTTCGCGACCGCGATGTACACCTGCTTCATCGCGTTCTCGTTCGCGCACGACCCGCACATCTGCGTCGTGACGTGCGTCAGCCCTCTCGGCGCCACTGAGGGTCGAGGGAGGGTCCGCGCGAAGCGACGATATCGGGGCAGAGTTCAAAGGCGTCAGAAGCGGAGTTGAAAGGCGTCGAGGTGTGTCGGGATTGTGAGCGAGGGGTGATGAGCGGAGAGATGCGCCGGGAAAAGGAAAAGTCCTCGAGGAGCGGCGTGCACTACGCCGACGCGGTCGTATGGGGATCAGTGTGAGGAGAACGCGCCCGACATGAGCGTCTCGCGAACCGTCTTCGCGTACCCCGCCGGGGGCAGGTTGAAGAGCGCGGGGCGATGCGCGAGCGTGGCGACGTTTCTCGGGTTCGTGAACACCTCGAGCATCGTCGGGTGGTTGTATCCGATCGGCAGCGACGCGATGTGCGAGAACATGTCGAGCATGACGTTCCCGTCGACGTCTCGCACGTAGCACCCGCGGCTGTTCTCGACGTCGACGACGAATCGCAGCGCGCCCGTCTCCTGGAACGCGTCGAGCTCCGCGCGCGCGGCGAGCGTGTTCGGTCCCGGGCACGTCGTGCGCATCTCGGGTTTGGAGGGTTCGCCCCCGGGGAAGTCGCGCGTCGGCTGCGAGGAGGTCGGGAGGGGGGGGATGGGGTTGGCGGGGGAACGGGAGGCGTGAGCGCGTCGGCGCGGCCGAGGGAAGAGACGATCCCGGGTGGTTTCGGAGACGCGCGCGGCGGCACGCGGACGCACCGTGGACGGGAGCGGGATGTCGCGGACGGTCGTCAGCGCGCGCGCGCTCCATCGCGCCGCG
Source organism: Micromonas pusilla CCMP1545 (assembly GCF_000151265.4). Classification (NCBI taxonomy): domain Eukaryota; kingdom Viridiplantae; phylum Chlorophyta; class Mamiellophyceae; order Mamiellales; family Mamiellaceae; genus Micromonas; species Micromonas pusilla. The sequence continues at coordinate 1,116,736 of NW_003315882.1, read as the reverse complement.
CTCAAGGCGCGACGCGACGCGTGACGCAGCATCGCGCGACGCGGAGAGTGGCGCGGCGCGACGACGAGACTCGAGCGAAGGGTGCGTAAGTCACGATGGACGGATGCATCACGTCAGTCCTGTCAGATCACGCTGCACTTGGTAAACTTGGACCGCCGCTTCGCGCCCGTCTTCAGCCGCTGCATCTTGCTCTTCTTCCCCCCCGTGCGCTCCGTGTTCGGCTTCTCGAGCATGAACGCCCTCCCTCCCGCCTCCTCGCCCCTCTTCCCGGCGACGGTTGACGTTCCATCTTCCCCCCCCGCCGCCGCCGACCCCGCCGCCGCCGCGGGGACGCGTCCGCCGCCCGCGGCGGACTCCGCCGCGAGCTCGCGAATGTCCATCGCCGGCTGCGCCTTATTCGACCCTTTGCTCCACTGATCGACGAGGTAGTCGAACACGTTGTCCACGTTGAAGTTTTCCTTCACGCACGCGCGGAAGAACTTCACGCCGAGCTCTCTCGCGAGCGTCTCCGCCTCGCCCGGCTCCACAGCGCACGCCTCGTCGCCGACGAGGTCCACTTCGAGCCGTTCGGGGTGGAGTTGAAAGGCGTCAGTTGAAGTTGAAAGGCGTCATAGGGTCTGGTATTGAAAGCGAGGGACCCTGGGCGGAGAGATGTGTGCCGGGGAAAGTCCTCGAGGAACGGCGTGCGCCACGCCGACGCGGTCGTACGGGGACCGGCGTGAGATGGGACGCGCCCTTGTTTTGCACGACGCACGTCGCGACGTCGTCGCCGACCTCTTCGCTCAGCTTCTGCTTCCACGATCGCACCGCGTCGAACGACGCGCGGTCTGTGGTGGAGAAGACGATGACCGCGGCGCCGGCGCCGCGGTAGTACGACCGCGTGATGGTGTCGAATTCTTCCTGGCCCGCGGTGTCCCAGATCATCAGTCGCACGTCCTCGCCCACGGATTCGATGTACGAGACCTTCTCGAGGAAGTCCACGCCGATGGTCTTCTTGTAGTCCTCCGTGAAGACGCCGCGGCAGTACCTTCGGATCATGGACGTCTTCCCGACGCCGCCGTTCCCGACGACGACGACCTTGACCTCCTTCTCGAAGTCCTCCTCGAACTGCGGGGACGGCGGGACGACGCGGCGGGACGACGATCAGCGAAGAGATAGATCTCACTCAGAGGAGGAAGAAAAAAAAAACACGATTTCGAGCGCGCGACGCGAGGACGTCGCGTCGATCGACGCTCCGCCGATCGCGCGCGAGGAGGACGGAGAGAGACGCGCCAGCATGCCGTCGTCCATGCCGTCGATACGCGCGGGCGGCCCCCGTCCGCCGCGTCACGCCGCAGTGAGGGGGACCGCGAACGTGCACGGACGACGACGACTTTTGAAACTGAACATCTGGCCCTGCCCTTCGCCTTCCAGCGCGCAGCGCAGCGGCGCGCGAACGAAGTCGGCACGTTCGAGAGGGCGCGTCCCATCTCGCGGCCGCGCCGCGCGACCGCCCTCGTCCCGACCCCGCGTTCGCCGCTCTCGAAGCGCCCACCCGTCGTCTCGTCTCCTCCCCACGCGACGACGCGCGATGTCGCGCGCGCGGTGGTCCGACGACGGCGGCTCCGACAGCGGCTCGTCCGCGCTCTACTCCGACTCCGACCGCGGCGACGGCGGGACGAGGACCGGGGACTTCCTGAGACGCGCGCCGCCGGCGACGACGACGACGACGACCGACGCGGGCGCGGGCGCGGGCGCGGGCGACGACGACGCGCGCGTCCGGTCGCGAACCGTGCGCTCCAAAGCGGGCTGGGGCGACGTCACCGCGCGCGGGAGCGGGGAGAAACCCTCGCGACCGCACCTGCCGCCGGATCGCGCGCGGCGAGATCGAGGGCCGTCGTCCGCGAGCATCATCGCGGACGCGCTGGGGAAAGTCGTGGACGCGGACGACGCATTCCACGACGACGTCGAGATGGCGCGACGCGGCGCCGCCGGGGGGTACAACTACGCCGCCGCGGACGACGACGAGAGAGACACGACGCCGTTGCGCGGCGGCGGCGGCGCGCGGGGACAGAGCCGCCGCGCGCGCGCGGCGGCGGCGAACGCGTCGTCGTCCGGGACCGGCGGCGCCGCGCGCGCGTCCGCCCGCGGCCGTCTCGATCTCTCCTCCGTCCTCCTCAAAGCCGGGACGAGATCGAGATGGGCGGCGACGACCGGCGGCGGCGAGATCGGCGCGTGGACCGCGCGGCACGCGGCCGCTGTCGCGGACGGGCGAGCCACCGCGGGATGGCTCATGGTCTGCGTGCTCGTGATGTTTATAGGCGGACTCATAGCGCAGTTCTGGGAGAGCGCCGGGCAGTGGAGCGCGCCGCAGCACCACCTCCCGGTCGCGACGCTCACCGCGATCGCGGCGCTTCAGGGCGGCAAGGGCGTCTTGGGGAGCGACAAGAAGACCGCGACGTTGCTGCAGCTCGGTCACGTCTTCGTCTTGTGTTTCGCCGTCGGCGTCGACGCCTGGGTGATGACGAAGACGCGAGAGGTCATCGAGAGCAAGTACTCGAACAGTCAGTACGACAGGGCGCGGAGGATAGCGGAGGGGGGGATGGCGGTGGCGATGGCGGGGAAGTGCGTCGCGCTGCCGATCGCGATCGCGCACGCGCGGCGGGTGGTGTGGCCCGGGACGGGCGAGGCGTCGCGGGATTAGCTGCTGCGATTTAACAACAGACAGGAACACTTCGCCTCGACGACAACTTAGATCAGATCGGATCACACTCCGCCGCGCCCCTCCGTCGCGCGCGGGCGACGCGACATGGGGGAGCTGAAGCAGCGCAAGCGGAAACACGCCGCGGAGAAGGCGAAGAAGCTCCGCGACGCGCCGCCGCCGACGTCGAAATCGCGGCGACTGTGGAGGTCGCTCAGGCCGGGCCCCGAGGACCTTCTCCTCGTCGCGTTCCTCGCGATGTCCGCGCGGTACTTCAGCTCGCTGACGCGCGTCCCGATCCACCGCCCGGAAGACTTCGCGGGGATGCGCGCGGCGGGTTCCCTGGCCGCGAGGACGCTCGCGCACGTCGAGCCGCGCGTGATCTCGGGGACGACGACCGCGGAGATCGACCGCGTCGCCGCGGCGTTCGTCGCGGAAAACGGCGCCGTCGCCGCCACCGTCGGCTACCGCGGGTATAAACACTCCACGTGCGTGAGCGTGAACGACGTCGTGTGCCACGGGATACCGAGCGAAGACGTGACGCTGCGGGACGGCGACATCGTGAACGTGGACGTGACCGTGATCGTGGACGGGTGGCACGGGGACACGAGTCGGACGTTCATCGTGGGAGGCGAGGAGAAGGCGTCGGAGGCGGCGGCGCAGCTCGTGAACGTCACCAGAGAATCGCTGGAGATCGGCGTCTCGCGTTGCGGCCCGGGGCGAAGGATGGGCGACGTCGTGGTGCCGATTCGGCGGCACTTGGAGAGGCACGGGTACGCGGTCGTGAACAAGTACGCCGCGCACGGGATCGGTCGGAAGTTCCACGCGCCGCCGCACATCCGTCACGGCGCGGGCGCGGAGGGTCGCGGCGTGCTGTTGAAACCGGGGATGTTCTTCACGATCGAACCCATGGCGAACGAGAAAGGGGTCGCGACGAGGGTGTTGAAAGACGGCTGGACGGTCGTCACCGCTGACGGGGGGTTGTCCGCGCAGTTTGAACACACCGTGGGGGTCAGAAGCGAGGAAGACGGAGGCGGCTGCGAAGTGTTCACTCGTTTAGACGCGAGCGCAGACTAATATTAACGACTTGAAGCGACGTCCTCCTCAGTCGACGCGCTTTCCTCCCCCGCCGCGCCGCCTCAACGCCGGCATCGACGCGCGCGTCGCGCCGAACCTCCCCGCGCGTCCCCCGCGAGCGCCGAACACGCGCCACCACGCGGCGCCGGCGGCTAAAAAAACCGCGAGCGTCGTCGCCGCGCCGCCGACCCCCTCACCCCCCTCCCCCGCCGCCGCCGCGCGCGCGTCCGTCCTCGCGTACTCCACCCCGCAGCAGCTCAGATCGTCCCGCGCCTTCGACGTCTCCTCCGCGACGTACGCCGCGAACGCGCGCGCGTCCACGAGCAGCGACGTGCTCATCTCGTGCGCACGTTCGAGATCCAGCGAGTACAACGTCGCGCCGACGGCGGCGAAGTCGTCCTCGAACGTCTCCATCCGCGCCTCGACGGCGGCGACGACGGACTGCGGCAGCGGGGGGACGTTGGCGCGGTCCGGGTCGCGGTACAGCGCGTCGAGCCACGTGTTCGCGCGCGCGCGCGGTTCGCGACGCGCGGGAGGCGACGCCGCCGAGGACGCCGAGGCCGCCGAGTCCGCCGCCGGCGCCGTGCCGAGGTCTCCGAACGGCTCGGAGAGGTACTCTTCCGCGAACGCCTCGACGTCCTCCAGCGCGCTTCGAACCGCGCGCATCGACGCGTCTAGCCTCGAGATGATCGCGTTCCGACGCGCGACGTCCACGAGCGCGTCCGACAGCGTCGCGCAGTTCGTGAACGGTCCGAACGGGTGGTGACCGACCGCCCACAACCAATTCTCCACGCGCGCGAAACGCGTCCGCGAGAAGCGCTCGGACGGCGACGCGAGCCCGCTCAGCGCGACGGCGAGCCCCGCGACGGCGTGCCGCGTCGGCTCCCCCGGTCGCGCGAGAACCGGTCTCCCCTGGGACGTGAACCGCAGCGGGACGTGCTCGCGGTGCCCCGCGCCAGCCTCGGCGACGCGCGCGGCGGCGGCTGATGCGGCGGCGGCGAACGACGCTCGTCTCGGGTCGTCGCGCGGCAGGCGATCCGCCTGATCCGCCGCCTCCGCGGCGAGCTCCGCGGCGGCGGCTTCGAGCTCCGCGTCCGCGTCGCGGCGCCACGCGCCCTTCGCGTCCGCGCCCGGGGACGCGTCGGAAGTTGACTCGCCGACGGACTGAAGCACGATCACGAGGTCCTCGTCCGCGGCGACGAGGCTCTCGCCGTCGAGTAACACCCCCGGGGGTAACCCGGAGAGGCTCAGGAGGTACAGCGGCAGGATCCTCGTCCCGCGGCGCGCGGTGGTGTTCCACGTCCCGGCGTACGTCGCGAGCGCCGCCTCGGTCAAAAAGTCGTTCTCGTCCGGGGAAGGGTCCGTCCCCGCGCCGATGAGACCGGACGTCAGCAGGTCCGCGGAGGCGCGAAACTCTCGCAACAACGCGGAGGCGTCGATGCGCGATCGCGCGCTCGCGTGGTACGTGTGCCCGTGCCCGGGGCCGACCCCCGCGTTTCTTCGGTCCGCCACGGAGCGCGTCCGCCGCGCGCGAAGCACCGCCGCCGCGAGGTGTTCGTGCTCGTGGAGGTTGTGCGTCCCGGTCACGACGGAGAGGCTCTGCCTCGGTTGCAGCAGCTTGGACGCCTCCGCCTTCAACGTCTCGAGGTCTAACGCGCGCGCACCCGCGCTCGCGTGCAGCGGCGCGAATCGCGCGTGGTCCCTCAGCGCGACGACGGGCACGAACACCCTCTCCGCGTGATCCAGCGTCTCTACTTTGACGTCCGGCGCGAGGAGGTGCCGCGTCGCGGACACGACGAGCGCGGATAAGCGACCGAACATCGCGGCGTCGCGTCGCTTCTTGAGGTCCTCCACGTCGTGCGCGCCGCGCGTCGACGCGGCGTACCTCGCGTACGGCAAGAACGTCGGCGCGAGCCGCGGAAGCGCCCACCCCACGGCGACGCCCTCGGCGTCCTCCGTCGAATCGCCGTCGAAGCGTTCGCCGTCGCCGCCGCCGATTCGCGCGAGCGAACACGGCCCCGCGCTCAAGTCGAGCACGGCGTACCGCCCTCTCCCCAACCACGCCGCGGTCGCGCCCTCCGAGCCCATGTACCGGTACCGGTACACGTACCCGCCCTCGGAATCGCGCAGCTCGTCGGGCGTGAGCGACTCGGGGGGTTTCCTCGACGCCGACGCGGACGCGGCGCCGCCGCCCGGGTCCAGTCGCGGCTTGTCCAGGGACACCACGAAGAGCGCCACGGGCTCGACTCTGCGCGAGAGTTTAGGGTCACCGAACAGGTCGTCGTACACCCTCGCGATCGCGTCCTCGACGTCGCCGGCGGCTTCCACCTCGTACGCGCGCCATGCTCCGCCGCCCGCGCCGCCGCCGCCGCCGCGTTCGGTCCACTCGCGCGGCGGCGACTCGTCCGAGACGCGACGCATCCCCGCTCGCACCGCGCCCTCGATCGCGCGGACGTGCGACGCGCTCGCGTGCTGAACGTTATACTTCAACTCCACCTCCACCTCGAGCTCCTTCCCCGTCGCCATCGACGACGGACGGAACGACGCGAACGACGCGTGAAGAAACGACCTCAGTTTCGCCTCGTCGAGCGCGTACGCGAGGCCGCCGTCCGCGCGCATGCCGACGAGGACGACGTTCACCTCCATCGGGATCACGAGCGGGGTGTCGTGGCCGCCGTCGCGCAGGAACGATCGTGCGGACGCGCGCGTTTCCTTCGAGGACGCGCCCTGCGACGATGGGATGGCGAACGACGGAGTGTTGCTGAGAGGAGAGAGGGAAGGGAAGCGCGCGACCGACGTTCGATGATCGGACGCGAGATCTGAGGCGAAGACGCGCGGCGGCGGCTCCAACGGCGCGCGAGGGCGAGAGACGCGCACCTTCGCGCGCGTCGCCGCCTTCGATCGCGGCGCGGCGGCGCCGACGTCGACGCGCGCGTCGGCGTCGTTCATCCGTCGAGACGCGCGACGCGCGGTCGCGCCCTCTCGTGCCGACTCCGCCTCCGCGCCGATCGCGGGGACGACGCGCGCGAGGAGGACGAGGACGAGGAGCGTCGCGATCGCGCGGACGCGCCCGGGGCGCCGCCGCGCGCCGCCGCCGGCGCCGCGACGGACGGTCATCCGAACGCGCGCGCGGGGGGTGTCGCGCGCGGGGCGCACTGCGCGCGCCCGCCCCTCGACGTCGGTTTTTGTCGCGCAGAGCAGAGAGTGCGAGTGCAACTCCTCTTCTCGCTCGCTTTCCCGCGCGGCGGACTCAAAAGCCACGACGCCGCCACGCACGCGCACGTCGGCAGCCGCGCTCTCGCCCGCGGAAGACCGCCCGGGCGCGAGCGCGATGCACGTCGTCACCGTGATCGACGCGACGGAGGACGCCGCGCGACGAGCCGCGGCGCGCGCCTCGGGGAGCGAGCCGCGACTCGCGCCCCCCTCGCGCGGCCCGTTTCTCGCGCGGCTCGCCGCTGACGTGCGAGCCCTGGAGACGGTCTCGCCGCCGCCGCCGCCGCCGCCGCCGCCGCCGCCGCCGCGCCCTCCCTCCGAGGAACCCGCGCCGGCGCCTCCGCGATCGAGGAGGGCGATCGAGGAGGAAGAGGACGACGACGCGATTCCGACGCCGGGGAAGCGACCGCGGCGACGCGCGCGGCTCGCGAAGGGCGCGTACAAAAACCTCGCGAAGACGGGAAGAAGCGCGCCGGAGAGGTCGAAGCGAGCGAAGAAAGCCGCGGTCGCCGGCGCGGTCGCGGAGGTCCGTCCCGCGCGGCGCGGACCCGCGCCCCGGGATCTCGCGTCGCCGCCGCCGACGGACCCGCCGCGCGGCGATCCCGAGAGGGAGGGCGCGGAGCCCTCGACGACGACGACGACGACGACGACGACGACGACGACGCGGCCGCGAACGCCGCGCGCGAAACCCGCCTCCGCGGCGGCGGCGACGGCGACGCGCCCCCCGCCCCCGGGCGCGACGACGAAGGTCTCCGAGATGTCGTACCGCGACCTGAAGAACCTCTACGCGGTCGTGTTCGAGCGAACCACGACGAGCAACAACCGTCAGTGGCTGGAACGCGCGATCGAGATTCGTCTGGCGTCGACCGGCGGCGTCGGCGTCGGCGTCGGCGTCGACGTCGGCGGCGGCGACGCGAGCGGCGGCGAACGCGCGACGCGCGCGCCGTCTGCGCGCGCGAAGAGCGCGAGGCGCGCGGAGGAGGACGCGCGGCGCGTCGACGCGATCGAGACGATCGAGACGACCGAGACGACGGAGACGAGAGACGACGCGCTGATGAGCGCGGCGAAGGAGATCCGAGTCGTTCGTAAGCACGCGGCTACGAAGGGGAGGCGGTCGAGCGTCGACACGTCGCCGGCGACGGCGGCGGCGGCGGCGGCGGCGGCGGCGGCGACGACGGCGAAACCGCCGCGCGCGGACCCGGACGAGACCGACGTCGAGGACTCGGACTCGGAGGAGGACATCGTGACGCGGACGGGGAGGAAGCCGCTGCGGTGGCTCGGGGTGACGACGGTGGGAGGGGCGTGAGGGAGAGGTTGAGCGACTGTGAACTTTTAGAGAAGAAGCCGAGAGAACGTTTTCGAACAGTGTTATTAGACGCGACGCTCGCGAAATTCCCGCCTGAACGAGAAATTGGAAAATTGGAAACGCAAAAAAACGGATCGAAAATGTGAAACGTCCTATGAGCAATTGGAGTGAGTACGCTCGGAACGTACGTACCGATTTGCCAATTTCCCTCGTGTCACCAAACCGCGTGAAAACACTGTCTCACGCGTTAATGCGCTCATTCCTCCACGCCCCGACCTCACCGTCACATCACATCTTTTTCTAACATGGCTCCCAAGAAGGCTACCAAGGCTGCGCCGAAGGCGAAGAAGGTCATCTCCAAGTCCCCGAAGAAGGCCGCCAAGAAGGCGAAGGTTGACAAGAAGGACAAGCCGAAGCGCGCCCCGGGCCCCTACATGCTCTTCTGCAAGGAGATGCGCCCCAAGATCGTCGCCGCGAACCCGAAGTTCACCTTCGGCGAGGTCGGCAAGAAGCTCGGCGAGGAGTGGAAGAAGCTCTCCGACGCGAAGAAGGCGTCTTACAAGAAGTAAGCGTTCTGCATGACATCGCGCGCGGGTGATCGTTCGTCGATCGCGACAGACGATTAATCGAATTGGGCAATTCATATAAAAGGAGTTGGGAGGACAGGACACACCGCGCAGCCGGGGGGGAGCGATGACGTCTAAGACGTCAACACGAACGCTAGAAACGCGCGATATGTAATGTAATTCCTTTCAACCGACGTCGTCGTCATCGCGCCATCATCGTACCCCTCTCGTCCCGAACGCGTGTCCGAACCAACTCGTCATGAATCGCGATAATCCCACACGTCTCTCTATCCCCTGTCCGCAACAGGACTGATCTCGAATCCGCGCGCGTTGCTCCCGCGTCGCGCGCGCGATGTGATGCGTAAAATGCCGCGATTCCACGGACAAACCTTTAGTTTGCGTCACAACAAAAAAGACCCCCAGTCAAGAGAAGAAGTTTACGTCGACGTCCTGGGCGCCCCGCGCGCATTTCCCCCCGCGCGATTCGCCAAGATCCGACCCCGCGACCCCTATCGTATCTCGGACGACAAAACGAGAATAATATCCAACGCATCCGTCGCGCCACCGAACGATCACGCGCGCGTACGTCGTACGATATCATTACATTTAACGATGAAATACCTCATCACTCACTCACGCCTTCAACGGCGTCGCCCACGGGTCCGGCGCGGGCGTCGCCTTCGCGGCCGCCGCGACGTTCGCGTCCTCCGCCGCGGACGCGCCGCCGCCGCCGAAAAAGTTTGGCGGCGCCGCGGCGGCGTCGCCGCGCTTCGCCGACGCCGCGGCGTGCGCGAACAGCGCCGCGGTCCCGGTGAGCGGCGACTCGGACCCGTTCACCGGCGTCGCCGTGCCCGTGCCCGTCCTCGACGGGGTTTTTTTGTTCGAGAGAATCAACGCCGCGCGCTGATGCGCGCTCTCGATGCCCCCAGTCGGCGTCGCCGCCGACGCGCCCCACTCGTTTCGATCGTCGAATCGCGGAAGCCCCGCCACCGCGGCTTGCATCGGCGAGACGCGATCGGACCCGACCGGAGACGCGGCGCGGTCGCCGTTCAGTCGACCGGTGGACATCCCCGCGACCGATCCGCCGTGATGCCCGCGAATCGAATCGTCCCCGCGGACGCTGCCCGCGCGCGACGGCGCGCGCGTGGACGACTGCGATCGAACCCCCGCGGCGGCGGCCAAAATCGCCGCGCGCTTCTCCTCCGCGCTCTTCCCCTTCAGCGCGCTGAGCTGGTCCTGCTGCCGCGTCAAGTTTTGCATCACGTTCGAGACTTTCGCGCCCTGGAGCTTCATCAGCGCCTCTTGCATCTCTCGCACTTCGTCCCTCGCCGCGCGAAGTTCGGCGCGCACGGCTTCGTAGTCGCGCTCGGCGGCGGCGACGCGCGTGCTGTTCGCGAGCTCCACCGCGGCGGCGGACTCCCTGCGCGCGGTCGCGACCGCGGCCGCGCGGACGGTGTCCTGGACCGATATCTTCGCCCGCGCGTCGAGGAGTTCGCTCTCCGCGATCGTCGCCCTGTGTTCCATCGCGCGGAGTTCTTTCTTCCGTTCCGCGGCGTCTTTCCAACGCGTAAACGCCGACTCGGTGTCGTACAAATCCCACGTGAACACCAAACGCTCCATGATCGCGTCTCGGTTCTTATGCATCGCCGTGAGCCTGCCGCTGAGCCGATGCAGCTGCGCGTCGAGCGCCGCCATCTCTTTCGCCCTCGACGCGGACTCCGTCGTCTTCTTCTCGAGCGCGTCCTCGGTCGCCGCGAGCTCCTCCTTCAACGCGTCGCACGAATCCGTCAGCTTCGACACGACGGATTCCAACAGCGCGGACTTCGCCTCCGCGCGATCCCTCGCCGCGTTCGCGACCGCGGCGCGCTCCGTCGCGCTGTTCGCCGCCGCGGACGCGGACGTCGCGACCGTGTCCTGCGCCGCCGCCTCGGCGCGCGCGCGTTCAGCCTCGCGCTTGCATCGCTCCGTCTCGGCGCGCGCCGTCTCCGTCTCCGCCTCGGCGCGCGCCGCCTCCGCGTCCGACGCGTCCGCTCTCGCTCTCTCGATCTCGAGCTTTCCCTTGGTCTCCTCGAGCGCGGCGCACGCGTCGTCCGTCTTGGCGCGCGCGCGCTTCACCGCGTCCGCGCACGCCTCCTTGGCGATCTCCGCGTCGATCGCGTGCTTCTCGTTGGTCGCGATGAGCGCCCTCCGCGCCGCCCGCCTCGCCGCGGTGAGCGCGCGCCACACCGCGGCGCACTTCAACGCCGCGTGCGTCTGCCGCACGTGTCGGTTCGCGAGCTTGGACGTGAACATCGCCGCGGTGAGGGACATCACCTGCTGGTCTTTCGCCGCCTTGAGCTTCTCCTCGGCGTTGCCGACGAAGTGCTTCGCCTGCGCGAGCAACCCCTCGCTGGAGCTCTTCTTGTGCGTCTCCAGGCGGTTCACCGCGAGCCGAAACTGCACGGAGGCGCTCGAGTCGTACGAGATGGACACCTTGTCCGTCTTCACCTTCGTTGGGTCTAACGGTTTGTCCGACGGCCACGGGCGCTCCGGGTCGACGACGGGGGATTCGGACGCGCACGAGAGCACCGCCAGCTCGTTGGACCGGTGGCCGTTCTGCGTCGCGTCCGGCGCCGGCTTGGGCGTGATCTTCAGCTCTCTCTCCTCCCCGGGCGCGAGGACGCCGACGCACGGCTTCACGAACACCTCGGACGCGTGCAGCGCCTTCACCTTGAAGATCAACGCGCCCGACGTCGGATTGTGCACGACGAGCGACGCGACGGGGAAGGTCCAGCCCTTCTCGTCGTCGACGACGATGGCGGACCTGATCGCCTGCGCGGGGATGGCGCGGGGATGGCGCGCGGGCGCGGAGGGGGGGGGGTCGGGGATCAGCTTCGAGTGTCGCGGCGCGCGGGGTCGAGACGGGGGGGTTTAGGGGACGGAGGGGCGGCGGCGGAGGGTTCGCGGACGGAGGGGCGAAGAATTAGAATTCTCGATCGCGCGCGCGCGCCCTGCTCGTTTCCCGATTCGGAGGACGATGGATGGCGCGACCGCCGTCCATCGCGCGGCGGGTTCTTCCCTCGACGATCGCGCGCGCGAACGGCGCGCGACGGACGCGTCGACGCGAGGGAGAGGAATCAATCGCGCGGGCGGGGCGCGCACCTTGGGGGCGACGAACAGCTTCGAGTTCACCTCCTCGCGCGGGGTTTCCTCGGATCGCGCGCTGGCCGCGTCATTATTCCGACGCGCTTCCTCCTCCTCGCGCTCGCGAGCGGCCTGGTCCGCGATCATCTGAAGCCTCGCCGCGGCGAGGATCTTCTTCTTCTTGCTGGATCCGAACATCCCCATGGTGATCGGACGCCGAGGACGGCGCGCGGTCGCGTCGGGGCGTGCGGAAGCGCGCGCGAATGTGCTCTTGGAGGCTCTCTTCTGTGCGTCGCGCTTGATCCACTGCTCCGCCCGTGCGTCGTCCGACGACGTTTGAAGCGCGCGTCGCAGACCGACGGAGGCGACGCGCAGGCGTCCTCGCGCGCCACCGCGAGGCGTCCACCCGAGAGGACGCGTCGCCGCGGTGACGTCGCTCTCCACGTCGCGATGATGCTCCGACGAGCGTCCCGTGCGGTCGCGCGCGAGGTGACGCGGGCGACGCGCGTCGGTCCGACGATCGCGCCGAGCGCGACGCGAGCGGTCGAGATGCGGTCGAACGCCGTCGCTTCGCCGCTGAATCGACCGAGGACGGCGACGGCGTCGTCCCCGAAACGCGGCTTCGCCGCGGAGGCGAAGCCGCCGGAGGTCTGGACGCGACCGCCCGCGCGCGCCGAGGAAGCGTCGAAGGCGACGCCGAAGTCGCCCGCGACCGCCGCGGGCGCGAGCGTCGACAAGAGCGCGCTTCATCGACGCCAGCCCGCCGCGACGTCGTCGTCGTCGTCCAGCCCCCGGGGAACGGCGTCGGGCGGCCAGAACCATAAAACGCACGAAGGGCCTCTCCCGGCCGACGTCGAGCGCGCGGCGTGGTCGATGTACATGGCGCACGAGAACCAGTACCTGAACTGGGTCCGGAACGGCATGACCTCCGTCGCCGTCGGGTTCGGCATGTGCGCGTTTCGATTCACGCACGACGACGCGTACGTCTCCATCGGCGGCGTCCTCGTCCAGGTCATGGGCGCGGCGTACGTGACGCTCGGCGCGGCGCAGTACCTCCTCACTGCGATCGCGATGCGAGGCGCGCTGATGCTCTCGCCGTTGGGGTGGGCGTGGGTGGCGTTCAACGCGACGTGGCCGCCGTTGACGTTTTCGACGGCGCTGCGATGCGTCCACGACTCGTATCCGGACTGGCTCCTGGCGGGGCTGACCGCGTTTGAGGATCAGCTGACGCCGCGCGCGAGGGATCGACTGATGCAGATCATGGGGAAGCAGATGAGGTTGGAGTTTGAGAGGAGGGGGGCGGAGGAGCGCGCGAGGGGGGGGGGGTTAAGGCGCCACCGCGCGGGGTGGTCCTCCGCGTCGTGAAAGGTTATAATTTATTATCTCCGCTATGTACAAGCCTCTCTCATCCGCGCGCGACGCGTCGCGTGATCTCCGTGATCTTCTCGTCGATGAGCGCGATGACGCGATCGCTGGACGAGTACGCTCCGGTCCCCATCAACTCCGCTCTCTCCGCGACGAGCCTGCGAACCTCCTTCTCGAGCGCTCGCTTCTCCGCGAGCGTCGCCGCGGTGACCGGCCCGCGCGGGGGTTTCGGCGGAAGAGGCGCGGGCGCCGGCGCCGCGGACGTCTCCGAATCCGAAGACGCGATGCTCTCGGGCACCGATCGATCGCCCGCGGTTGAGCGGTCCGTCGCGGAGTCGTCGTCCTCGGACTCGGCGTCCTTCGGTCGCGCCGTCGCCGCCGCCGCGTCCCTCGCGGCTTCTTCGCGCTCGTACTCCGTCGCGGACGCGAACAGCTCCTTCAACCCTTCGTTGTCGTCCGCGCTCCAGCTGCGCTCGACGAGCCGCGGCGGGTCGCGGTCCAGACCCGCGGCCGCGCGCGCTTCCACGCGCTTCGAGCGCAGCTGCGACAGCGCGGACTCGGACGCGCGCGCGGGCGGCGGCGACCGCGGCGGACGCGTCGGCGCCGCCGCGCGTTTGATCGGCGACAGCGGCGGTTTTCCGGGGGGGGATTTCATCGGCGACCGCGGCGGCGGGCGCTCGTCCGCGGCGTGACGGTTCCGCAGCGGGCTCCCCGCGGGCCTCCACGCCGGCCGCTCGCCGTCGTCGAAGGACGCGCGCACGTCGTCGTCGTCGTCGTCGTCGTCGTCGCGCTCGCGGCGGGTCGCGCTCGTCCGTCGCGTCTTTTCACCCTCGTCCACGGGGGACAACCCTTGGATCCCGCCGCCGCCGCCGCCGCCCTCCGCCGCGCGCGCCTCGCGTTCCAGCTTCGCGATGCTGCTCCGGAAGTCCGCGAGGAAGTCGTCGTCCGCGCCCGCGCCGGCGGCGGCGACGCCCGCGGCGACGGACATCATCTGCGGACCCCCCGTCGTCTTCGCGTCGAACGAGCCGCCGACGCCGAAGAGGTCGGACATGAAGTCCGCGCCGCTGGGCGCCGGCTTCGGGGCCTTGAACACCTTCGCGCGGACGCCGCCGCCGCCGCCGCCGCCGCGGTCGCCACCGACGTCGCCGCCGACGTGCGCGACGGCCGCGCGAAGGTACGTCCGCTCGCGCTCGAGCGCGACGACCTGCTTCGCCATCTTTTGAATTTGCGTCTTGAAACGGTCCCGGGACTTGATCGCCTCCGCCGCCGCAGCCTCCGCGTCCGCGCGCTGCGTTTGCAACCGCGCGATCTCCGCGTGAAGCGTCGCCTCGGACGACTCCAAGTGCGCGCGCTTGTACCCGTGAAACGCTCTCTCGACCGCGGCCGCGCGCGCGTTCGCTTCCTCGACGCGTTCCTCGAGCGCGGCTTTCTGCCGCTCGACGTCTTTGCTCCGACCCTTCTCCATGTCGAGCTGGTGCTCGCACTCTTGCTGCAGACGCCTGACCGCGTGCTGGGCCTCGCTCATGCGCTGCGCGAGCTCGCGTCGCTCCGCTTCTCTGCGCACGGACAGCGACTCCTCCGCGGCGACGAGCCTCCTCTCGCGTTCCTCCACCGTGGACAGCGCCGCCGAGAGCTTCTTCTCGAGATTCGAGCAGTCCTCCTTCGCCCTGCGGTGCTCCGCCTCTCTCTGCGCCTCGCGTCGACGCCACTCCCCTTCCAGAGCAGCCATCCGCTCCGCCTCTTTCGCGCGCATGTTCGCCGTCCACTTCGCCTCCTGCGACTGCTTCCACACCTCGAGCTCCCACGCGACGGCGTACTCCTTCCCTTTGCGTAAACCCGCGCCGTCCATGGATTGCACGCTCTCTCCGACGCCGTGCGCCATGTTCGCGGTCGCCCCCGGGGGCGCGTGCGCCGCCGCCGCGTGCGCGTGCGCGTGCGCCTCGTGCTCCGTGTACCCTCCCTCGCCGCCGCCGCCGCCCGGGCCGATCCCCGCGGACGCGCCCGCGAACGAGGACTTCAACGCTTGCATCACCGTCATGTTTTGCTTGCGAACGTGTTCGCGCGCGGCATCCGCCTCGTCGATCCGCTCTAAAGAGTTCCTCAGCGAGTTCGTCACCGGCGCGCCGACGTACCCGCCCGCGCCGAGCGGCCTCGTCGGCGCCTCCGCGGACTGCGACAGCGGGAACCGGTCGTACCCGGACATCTTCGTCGCCCACAGCGGCAGCGGTCCCTTCTCCGCGAGCGACAGCACCATGCGGAGCTCGCCAACCTTGATCGTCTCCGGGTTCGCCGCGTTCGACGACTTCGGCGCGCCAGCCTCGCCGCTCGCGCCGCTCGCGATGACCGGCGCGTACCCATCCAGCACGGGCTCTTGAAGCAGCGGCGCGAGCGAGACGTGCGCGGTCCCCAGCAGCGTGTCGTCCTCGTACTTGTCTTTGTGCCACACCTCCGCGAGTAACCTCGGGCCCGTCGCGAGCGCCGTCGCGAGCGCCATGACGCCCGCGCCAAAGTCCACCACGCCGCTTCCGTTCTGAAGCGTCACCTCGGACGCGCGCGACACCTGCGCGGGCGGGTTCGTCCGCACCGGGTGCTGCACCGCCGCGTGCGTGCGTCCGCCGAGCTCGACGGCGTCCAGCAGCGCGGCGGGAAGCGTGAGTTTCACGACGACGGACGCCGTCGGGAACGGCATCCGTCGCGTGCTCTTGAAGCTGCGAACGTCACAGCACAGGGAGAAGAGGTGCAGCACTTCTTTCGTCGTCGCCGGCGGCGCGTTCTCGTCCGCGGCGGCGCGGTCGTTCTTCGCGAACGCACCGATGCCGCCGGCGGAGACGCCGGCGAGGAACGACGCGTCGGCTCTCGCCGCCTCCGCGGATCGTTCCACGCCCGCGTCAGCGTTGGTAACGCGCGCGGCGCGCGCGTTCACGCTCGCGCGCGGGCTGTGCCCGCCGTCCGGGAGCGGTTGCGTCTCCCGGAGCGCGGCGAAGACGCGAATCTCCGGCGCGGTCTGGCCCTTCTCGCCCTTAAACGACGGCGACGACAGCGCGAGCCACGTCCCCGGGGTCTCGCCGTCGGGGGCGTGGATCGACGCCGCCTGCTTCATCGTGCGGACGTCGACGACCGCCCATCCGAGGCGGCGCTCGCCGTCCATGACTGGCGGGAGGAAGCGGGGCGGGAGAGAGGGGGAGGGGGCGCGGTCAGTCGACGGACGACGGGACGGCGGGGAGGCGACGACGCGACGACGCGCGAGCGAGCGAGCGCGACGGGAAGGGGAGAGGAAATGATGCCACGAGCCGTCGCGTCGCGTCGCGCACCCGTGAGCTTGAGCTTCGCGCCCTGCGACTGCAGGACCCTGATCTGCTCCGCGTCGCGGCGCCAGACGAGGGACCCGCCCCACGTCGGCGAGGACGACGCGCGAGCGATGCCCGTCGTGCTCTCCTCCGCGTCGAACGACCCGATCACCTCGAACGACGAGTCATTGGGGAAATGTCGGCCCGCGTGCACGATAGCGCTGAGCTCGTACACCGCGGGCGAGGACGCGGCGACCATGGCGGCCGATCCACGCGTATCGCGATGCGACGCGGGCGCCGATACGTGGGTGGACGATGCGTATCGCCGCGCGCGAGGCGACTGTGCGACGGCGAGATGCCGTAGTCGTCTGTGTGCTCGGCGTTTTTTTGAATTTCCCGCCCATAACCTTGACCTGCGGCGTCGACTTTTCCGCGCGGCCGGCTCCCGCCGTCAGTGTCGCGCGCGCGCGCCGCGCCTGACCTCGAACCCCGCCGCGGAGGGATCATGGGCACTGGATCTCACAAACGCCGCCGCGCGGACGCGCCGAGCGACGACGCGTCGAGCGTGGTGCCGACCGAACTCGAAGCCACGGAGGCAGAGTTGAAGCAGGTGAAGAAGAAGCTGAAGAAGTTGAAAGCGAAGAAGAAGGAGCTGGAAGAGACGAGGGCGTTCCTCGCGACGAAAGAGGCGAGTCTCCGACCTCAGCCCGTCGCCTTTCAGCCCGACGAGAACGTCGCGTGCGCGGTGCTCTCGAAGATCGCGGACGTCCCGACCCGGCTCGCCCTCGCGCGGGTGAGCAAGGTCTGGTTGAAAGCGTCGAAGGAAGCCGAGTCGCTGCCCGCGTCTCTCGACTTTAGCGGCTGCCGTTCCACGTGTACGAGTTTTCACGAACATATAACGTACATCCTG
The DNA here is from genome assembly GCF_000151265.4 of Micromonas pusilla CCMP1545. Classification (NCBI taxonomy): domain Eukaryota; kingdom Viridiplantae; phylum Chlorophyta; class Mamiellophyceae; order Mamiellales; family Mamiellaceae; genus Micromonas; species Micromonas pusilla. The sequence continues at coordinate 1,099,209 of NW_003315882.1, read as the reverse complement.
GGAATCAACGGCATACCGAAGCTGCCTGAGGCGCACTTCATGAGCCTGCTGCGTGATACGGGTGCAAGCTCTCAGAGTTACTATTGGTTTCTTAGCAGGCACCACGACCTTATGGAGCAGTACCCGGAGGCGTTTGAGTGCTATGAGAAGGCTCTCGCCGCGGGCGATGACAGCGCCAACCTTTTTCTCGGTAATTGTTACCAATACGGCCAAGGCGTGGAGATCAATCCCGCTAAGGCGTTTGAATGTTATCTCAAAGGTGACGCTCGCAAGGTTCCTATGTGCTCGAACGAAGTCGGCGACTGTTACGAAAAAGGATTCGGCGTCGATAAAGATATGTACAAGGCGGTCGAACACTGGCGCAAGGCTGCGAGGGGGGGCGACCCGGAGGCGAAGGAAAGTCTCGCGCACCACGGTCACCCTGTCAGCGGCCTGCCCGTCTAAGCATCGACGACACCACCTGAACGCCGCACGAGACGTCGACACGCGCGAACGACGAATTTTTTTTTCCAACTGTTGTGAAGTACGAACGTCCTCACATGAAGTGCGCCTCGATCTGAAACTTGATCGTCTTCATCTTCTCGATCACCTCCGGGGTCATCAGCTCCGCGGCTTGACCGGTGATGTTCGCCTTCCCCTTCTGCTGATCGTACGCTTTCAAGACCGCGTCGATCGTGCTCAGAAGCTCCGGGGCTTCGCAGAACAAATAATCCTCGTCGCCGATTTCGATCTCCGGCCCCGGGGTGAACGCCTCCTCGAGACCGTTCCTAACGTCCTTCGGGTCCTCGATCGACAGCAGGTACTTCAGTATCCTCACAACCTTCGGCTGCTGCCGCCCCATCGTCTCTTTCATCTTAAAGTACAGATGCGCCATGACGTCTTTGACTTCTTCCTCCACGTACGGCGACTCCTTCACGGACATGTACGCCTTGGCCGCGGTGAGCACCAACGCCGGGTTTAAGCTCTGCTCCGCCGCCATCTGATCGATCTTGTCGTTCATCTCTTCCAGCGTCTCCACCTCCAGGAGTTTCTTGAAGTTCTCCGCGGCCTCTTCGAGGACGCCCTGGTCCTTCGTCGCGAGATCGAACGCCTCGCATATGGACAGGAGCGTGGACGCGAGTCGCGCCAACGCGTCGCGTTCGTTCTCCGCCGCTCGCTCCTCGTTCTCCAACCCCGCGCGCTCGGCTTTCAACTCATCGCGCTCCGCGCTCGTGAGCGACCCTCTCTTCTTCGCCGCCTTTTTCGTCGCCTCGCCCGGCGCCGCGGACTCGCCCTTCGCGGCCTCGTCGCGAATGAGCGCCTCGAGCTTGAATCGAATCAACTGGAAGAACTCCGTCGTGAACTCGTCTCGGCGGCTCGTCACCGCGCCCTCCCACAGGTCCTCGTCCATCTCGCGCATCTCCGCGAGCAGCGCCTCGTGCTTCTCGACGCGCTCGGACGTCGCCCGAAGCAGCCGGAGCAGTCGAGACAGCCGCAGCATCTGCTCCGGGTCCGCCTCCTCGGTCGCGCGGGTCTTGAGCCGCGCGAAGAATCCGGCGCGTAGCGTCGGCCATCGCGCGGACGACGCGAGCAGCCCGATCCAGTCCTCTTCGTCGCGCTTGAGGAAGATGTTCGCGAGGTTGTCGTGCATCTCCGGCGACTCCGCCGCGTCCGCGTCGGACGACGCTCGGTCGCTCGCGGGCGCGGGCGCGGCGGCGGCGGCGGCGGCGGCCGCGTCGTCGTTCGCCGTCGCGGCGGCGGACGATTCCGACGGCGACGACGACGACGACGACGATTCGGCGGCGGCGATCCAACGGTGGACGACGCGACGGCCTCGCGGCGACGACGACGCGAGGCGCGCGCGGGGGGTCGCGAGGACGTCAGAGGCGGCGACGTGGCGGCGCGCGCATCGCGCGAGGTGCGCGGTGCTCGCGGTCGCGGAGAGTCGCGCGTGCGCGGCGCTCATCGCAGTGACGCACGTTTGCTTTTCCGAGACGCCGACGCGACGACGGAAAGTTCAGCGAGACCACGATTCTCGTTTTAGGATCGCGCGCCCTCCGTGCCCCGGACACTCTCCGCGGCGCAAGTGACGCCCCGCGCGCGATACACGCGCGCGCATCGTCACTCGCGTCCACGCCGCGCGGACGCGACGTCGCGAACCCTCAGCGCTCGACCCTAAACCCGCGCCAGGGCCAGAAGACGCGGCGTGATTCGCGAATCGGGAAATACATCCCCCCCCAGACGACGACGACGACGACCGATCGCGATGGGGGGCTTCTCCCGCGGCAAACGCGACGTCGGCGACGAGCACTGCATCAACGAGCTCATCAACAAAGAGACGAAGTACCAAGACGGGTTCATGGAGCGTGAGCTCAACCCGCCGCCCTCGCCGCCGTCGTACGAAGAGCCCGGGGACGAGCTCGCGCGTCCTCACGAGTACGACAAGACCTTGGTCGCGGTCGGATGCGTCCCCGCGGGCGCGTCGGACGACACGCCCGCGACGCCGCGAACGCGGATCGCGAACCGCGCGCGCTTGACCGAAGCCGTCAGCGCGCGCATGCGCGCGCGGCTGCTCGACGCGGCGTCGACGACTGACCCGATGACCACGAGAGACGCGCACTTTGGCGAGCACCTCACGATCAGACCGAACGAGTACTGGAGGCAGACGAAGACGCTCGAGGCGCAGGCGGCGGTGCTGTCGCCGCCGAGGAACACGAAGCCGCCGCCGAAGAAGCCGCCGCTGCGGCGAGGGACGAGCGGCGGCGTCGCGAGGCGGTTGACGACGACGGAGGCCGGCGGCGCGGCGGCGGCGGCGGCGGCGAAGAGGCGCGGGGCGTTTCTCACGTCCGTCGCGAAGCCAAAGGACGGCGGGCTGACCGCGGCGGCGCCGAAGGGGAGGTCGAGGCCGAAATATCTTAAACCTAGGGAGACCGCGCGCGCGGAGACGGAGGAGGACGCGGCGGAGGCGGCGGCGGAGGAAGAGGACGCGGGCGGCGGCGACGACGACGGCGGCGGCGGCGGCGGCGCTCCGCCGACGCTAAACTTCGACGACGTCGACGACCGCTCCTTAGAGGAGCTCGTGAAGGAGCTCCGCGAGCTGGAAGCCGCCGCCGCGGCGATGCGCGTGGAGGGGTAGGGTAGCCGCGCGGTGGCGAGACGGTCTCGACGTTACCGAGAGCGAGAGAGCGAGAGAGTGATGAGATCGAAAAAACGTCACAAATACTTGTCGACGTTGCGCGCGCGTCCCGCTCTGCTCTCAGCCGCCATCCGCGCGTTATGCCTCGCGCGCAGCGACGCCCCCGCGCTCCCCCCGCGCCTCGCCGCTCTCAACCCGACGTACAACGCGGCGGCGACCGCGATCAACACGTACGCCTTCGTCATCCACGCGGGGGTTCCCGCGGCGTAGTCCTCCGCGTCCGCCGCTTTCCCGCCGCGCTTCTTCGCGCCTTTCCCCGCCTTCTTGGATCCCGACGCCCCGCCGCCGCCGTCGCTCTTGGACGACCCCGACCCCGACCCCGGCCCCGATCTGTGCGCATCCGGGGCCGGGGGCTCGAAGCACCACCCCCCCGGCTGCGCGCGCACGACGCCCGCGCGCACGGGGTCGTACCCCGCGGCTCGACACATCGCCTCGCCGCCCCATTCGTCCCCATTCGTCCCCGTCCCGTCGTCCTCGCCGTCGCCGCCGCCGCCGTCGCCGCCCCAGTCGCTGAGCTTCGTGCAGATCGTGTCCGACGCGCGGCACGGCACGAGGCGCCGCAGCGAATCCTCGGAGAAGTACTCGTCCTTGCACGCGCGGTAGATGGCGTCGCACGCGTGCGCGCACACGGCGGTTCGCGGCGTCGTCCCCGCTCGCGGATCGCACACGCTGCACTCGAGCGACGTCCACGCGTCGCGGCACCGCGGCGAGAACGAGTTCGCTTGCATGTGCGCGACGACCCTTCGAATCGCGTCCGTCGTGCCCTTGTCGCAGCACGTGCTCTTGCCGTAGTCCGCGCAGAACGTCAGGCCGCGGTTCTTCGCCGGGGGCTTGCCCGCGATCGCGAACTCGGGGAGGCCGTCGTGCGAGACGCACGTCCTCGGCGTCGGCGTCGGCGTCGGCGCCGCCGCCGCGTCTGTCGTCGCGAGCGCGACGAAGCACGTCGCGACGAGGAGGACGCGCGCGATCGCGCGCGTCGAGCTCGCGATCGTCGTCGTCATCGCGACGACTGCCGCACGTCGCGCGCGAGATCTCTGCGGCCTCGATCTCGGCTCTCCGAAAAGAGTCAACGGCGTAGTACGTGTACGTTTTGAGGTGTTTTGTATGAGAAATAGTCAGAAAATCGAGACGCGCACACTGATAGGCCGGTACGCCGCGTCGCCAGATATTACGAACTTCGCCGTGCGGCGAGCGCACTACGCGACGCCCGCGCGGGAGAGACCCCGCACGGCCGCGTCGCCCTCGGAGACTCGAGCGCCGCGACCGTCGACACCCCCCCCCCCCCCCGCGCGCGCCTCGACCGTCCCAGAGACATCGAGCGCGTCATGGCCGCGCCCGCCGCCGCGTCGCGCGCGTGTTTGGCGCGGACGCTGCTGCGGCACCATGGACGTCGTCGTTCGGACCGCGCGGACGACGCGAGCCGTCCCCTCGCGGCGACCGCACGCGCGTGCCGTTCGAACCGCCGCCGCGGCGCGACGTGGACGACGGTCAGGTACGCCCCCGCGGCGCTTCTCCGCGCGATTCCCCGCGCGCGCTCCCCCCGCGCGCGCGGCGACGACCGCGCGCTGGGACACGTCACGCGCGTCTTCCCGCCATCAACGGCCGCGCTGACGCCTCCTCCTCCTCCTCCTCCTCCTCCTCCCTCCGCGTCGTCCCTCTCCGTCCGCAGGGCGTCGTCGTCGGACGCGCACGAATCGCCGCGGAGCGTCGTCCTGGAGCCCGCGAAGTGCGAGCTGCTCGGGAACGAGAACGGGAAGTACTCCCTCGTCGGCGAGATGGTCTTGGACTCGGACGCGGACTCGCTGTACGCGATGCTGACGGACTACGCGGCGTCTCCGAAAATATTCGCCACCGTGGACGCGTGCGACGTCTCGAGCTTACCCGACGGCAAGCTGCTCGTGTCGCAGTCGTGCCGGTGGAAGTTCATGGGCGTGTTCGGCGGCGCGTTCCCGTGCCACCTCGCGGTGTTGGAGACCCCGACGGAGCGGTACATGGAGGTGGAGTTGCACGAGCGGGGGTTCATTCGCGAGTTCGAGGGGAGTTGGCGCGTCTCGGAGGAGCCGGGCGGGGGGGTGAGGGTCAGGCACACGCTCGCGCTGCGACCGGCGCTGACGCCGCCGTACGCGCACAAGATTTTCTTGAAACAGATCGGGGACATCTTGACCGACGTCGAGCGCGAGGTGGCGTCGTGGGGGGGGGAGGAGTACGTCGGGACGAGGAAAAAAGCCGGCGAGGGCGCGGGGGACGCGGAGCCGTTACCCGCGGCGAGGTGACGACGAGACGACTCCCGCGTCGTCTCGTGTTCCGTCGATCGGATCGCATCGTAGTATCGCGCGTTTTGAATTACAGTAGAGCTGTTTTTGGTTGGTTTGGTATTATCATCAGTCTACAAAGCCTCGTCCTCGCTCACGCCTTGGCCTCGCACGTCGCGATGGACTGCTGCGCGAAGAACCGGACGTCCGCGTCCGCGTCCCCGCCGAGCTCGTTCAAGATCGGCTTGATCTCCCCCTCCACGACGCCTCGGTCTAACGCGCTCGCGATGTCCCCGAACGCCTTCGCGACGGAGAACCGAACGTTCGGGACGCGATCCTTCGCCGCGGCTTTCAGCGCGGGCAAAATCTCCGTCATGCACAGCTCCTGACCGACGCACCCGGCGAGAAGCGTCATCGTCTTGATCACGCTCATCCTGTACAGATAGTGCGGGTTCGCCATGAGCTCCATGACCTTGGGCATGATGTGCGTCTTCGCCCACTCCGCGCCGAACACCTCCGCGAGTTTCTGTAAGTTCACCGCCGCCGCCTCGCGGATGCTGTACACCCTGTCTGAGAGCCACTGAAGGCACAACGCGTTGAGCTGATCCCCGCCGTCGGCTTCGGACTTTTGAAACAAAAACGAAGTCCCCATCTGCGACGCGAGGAGCGGGATGTACTCGATGATCGCCAACCGCACGCGCCAGTGAATGTCCTCCGCGAGGTCTTTGATCGCGGGCAGGAGCTCCTGCGAGAGCAAGTCAACGCCGATGACGTGGTTCACCTGGTCCAGCTTCGCGATGATGTTCAGGCGCACCTCCGGGAACTCATCCTTGAGGAGCGTGAGGAAGATGGGCAAGAGCTGCTCGATCGTCTGGTCCTTCCCCATCGTCGGCGCGAGCCCCATGATGACGCTCGCGAGCGCCGCGCGGACGTGCTGCGACCCGTCCGACGCGAGCTCCTTCACCCTCGGTATGATCTTCTCCCCCGCGGCGGCGGCGCCGACGAGCGCGCAAAACGACGACACCCCGCCCGCGCTCGCGATCCTCACCTCAGCCTCGCCGTCCATCAGCAGCTGCTCGTACGACGGCAATAATTCCTCTCGCGCGATATCCGCGCCGATGCTCTCGCACAGCTCGTACAGCTGCTGCGCGACCATGTACCGCACGCGCCACGACTTGTCCGCGGCGAATTTTTTCACGACGGGGACGACATCCGCGACGCACTCCTCCCTCGGCAAGATCTTCCCGAGCTTCGCGCAATCCTCCACGGCCAACAACCGCACCGAGTCCTGCTCGTCCGTCGTGAGCTGCTTAAACAACGTCATGATCTCGCCCCGCACGTGCTCCGGCTCGATCTCGCCCGCGAACGCGCCGAGATGCTGCGCCGCGGCGCGTCTCGTCATCGGCGTCTCGTCCGCGCACAGCTGCGCGTACGTCTTCCGCAGATCGCTCCTCACGCCCGCGTCCGCCACCTTCCTGTACGCCACCGCGAACATCCCGCACGCGCTCACGCGCGCGGTGAACCAGTCCCCGTTCGCGAGGCGCTGCACGCACGGGACGTAGTGCGTCGTCGCGCCCTCCGACGTCATCGCCTCGCCCACGGCGCACGCGGCGGCGACGGCTTTGTCTCGCACCACCGTCTCCTCCACCGTCGCGAGATTCTCCAGCGGCGCGAGGAGCACGTGCGCGTGCTCGGGGCCGCCGACTTTGGGTATCAGGTTCGCGAGCTCCTCCGCGATCGCGAGGAGGCACTCGTCCTCGTCGTCGTTCGAGTCCGTGAGGAAAGGGACGAGCTCGGTTCGCGTGCGCTCCGGCCCGAGCGCGGTCGCGATCGTCGCGAGGCGTCGGATGCTATTCAGCCGGAGCTGGACGTTCTCGTTCTGCATCGCGCGGACGGGGAGGGGACGGCGCGTCAGTGGACGTTCGCGTCGAGCGACGGCGGCGTGGAAACGGGGGGGTTCGGCGGTCGACGGCGTCGCGGGCGCGCGATCTCCGCGCGCGTCTCCGCTCGCGGGTATTTTTTTTCGCGTCAAACCCTTCGCGAGCGCGCGAGACGGGTCGCGGAAAACGCGCGTCGCGTCGCGGGTTCCGAGGCGCGCGCACCTTGAGCTCGTCGATGAGCATCGCCACGCTGAAGAGATCATTTTCATCCCCCATCTTGTGCGGTGGTGACCTGTCGTGCGCGCGCACGCAGTGCGATCGCCGCGTCCGCGCGACGGTTTACGACCGCGGTTTGAAACGTTGCTTGAGAGCGCCCGCTTGAACGACACGGCTGGTTCGGGCACTACGCGCGGACTGGACGGGAGTGAGCACCGCGCTGGCGCGCGAGCGCGCGCGTTCTGTTGTTCTTCTAAGCGTGATTCAAATTACACGCGCGTCCGCCTCCGCGTCCGCGCTGTCTTCCGCTACGTTTCCTAAACCCGCGCCGCGCGTCTCCTCGACCGCGCCGCGCGCCCCCGCCCCTCCGTCCGTCGCCCGCCCCCCGCTCGACGCGACGATCGCTTCTCTCTAATTTAATTATTGCTGATTCGCCCGGAACGAGTCGACCTCGTCGACGAACTTTTGCGAGATGTCCGTGATCTCCGTCCGCAAGCAGTCCACCGCCTCGGTCATCGCCTGCATCGGGGATGAGTTCTTCGTCGTGTGCACCTGTGGACGCGAGGGAGGAGGACGAGCGGTGAGCGCGAGCGGGTCGCGGGTTCGGACGGCGGAGAGAAAAAGAAACCCTAAGCTCTGAGCGCTCGCGGCGCGCACCTTGATGACGATGCGGTTGTCCGAGGGGTGCGGGACCTGGTACCCAGAAAACACGACCTCGGGGTCGCGGTGCAGTTGCCTGGGCGGGCGCGCGCGAGAGAGGGGGGGGCGGAGGGTCAGCGACGGCGTTCCATCGATCGCTCGCTCGCTCGCTCGATCGTCGAGCGATCGCTCGTCGGATCCGCGGACGTTGGATCGAGCGAGCGTCCGACCGCGCGGGCGTTCGGCCGCGCGCGGCGGCGGCGTCCGCGACCCGCGGTCGCGGTCGCGTTCGCGGACGACGGACGGCGACGAAACGAGCGAAGCGACGACGACGCGACGCGAAGGACGGTCGATCGATCTGCGCACATTCGGACAGCGTTGCCGAGGGTGTGGTCCTCCTTCTGCACGACGAACGTCCCCGCGTTCGCCACCTTCGTGTCGCGCGTGAACGTGAGCTTCCGAACGCCGTCGGGGAGGACGAACTTCTCCGCGCGCGACGGTTGGTTCATGGTCGCGGCGCGTGCGACGCGCGGGCGCGTGTGCAACTTTTTTTAGTGGGGCGCGCGGGCTGCGGGACATCGAAGATGATGACGGCTCAGCCATCCTCACTAAAAAAATGTTCATCGGTCAGTTGAAAGTGGACGCGATCAAATGTTGAAACCGAGCGGTGGGTGAACAAGCGCGTTCGAAAACACCTGAAAAAAAATCTTACTCTCGAGTGGAAGGAATGGCAACAACGCGTCCATCATTCTCGCTCTCGCGCAACCCTACCCCCCACGTTCATGAGCGCGCAGATGAAAGCTCCACGGGCGGTGGAAGCGGTCCATCCGCAGGCGGCCGAGGGCGCGCTTCGACCGTCCTGCCCCGGGCTGTACACCACGACGCCGTGCGCCGAGGGGCCGCACGCGGGGGAGTATTTCTACAACGCCGCGGTGTGCGACTCCATTCGCTTCGACGTGGAGTGCCACCTCTCCACCGGGTTCGTCACGTGCACGTCGCGGTGGACCGTCCCGAAGGCGCTCCTGAACGGGAAAGCGTCCGGCTCGTGCCTGTTCGCGATGCCGCTCGCGAACGGCCTGACCGTGACCGGGATCACCGCGCGGTCGTCGAAGAAGTGCGTCACGAGCGCGATCGTCCCTCTGGAGGACACGACGAACTTCAAAGGGAAATCCTTCGGGAGGAACACGACGGAGCACGCGCCGGAGCATCCGGACGTCTTCTGCATGACGGTGCCGAACGTCGCCGCGGACGAAGTCGTCGACGTGTGCGTGACGTACTTCCACCCGCTCGAGTTCGAGAACGGCGCGTACGCGTTCACGGCGCCGAGCACGATGCCGGAGGCGTCGCTGCCGTGGGATAAAGACCACGTCGGCGTGTGCTCCTTCACCGTCGCGATTCGAAGCGCGTACGAAGGCGACGTCGCCGTCGCGTCGACGTCGCACCCGCTCCAGATCATTCAACAACAGTCCGGGTTCAAGAAAGTGCGCGCGAGCGCGGCGATGGGGGGATGGAAGAACGCGGACTTCAAGCTCACGATGCCGACGTGGGCGGAGCACATCGTCGCCGCGTGCGTGCAGCAGAGGCCGACGCACATTCTCGGGCAGCCGCCGCCGAGGGACCCGCGGAGCTCGTTCGTCGTCGCGCTCGCGCCGCCGAAACCGGAGAGATGCCTCGCGTTCGGTCGGTCCGTCGTCTTCGTGATCGACCGCTCGGGGTCCATGAACGGCGAGCCCATGGAGGCGGCGAACGAGGCGCTCACGACTGGACTGCGGTCGCTCACGGAGCACGATTACTTCAACATCTGCGCGTTCGACGACGGGCAGGAGTACTTCGACGCGAACGCCATGACGCAGGCGACGCCGAAGAACGTCGAGCGCGCGATGGCGTGGATGAACGAGCACTGCGTCGCGCGCTATACGACGGATATCTACACGCCGCTCAGCGAGGCGCTGAAGCTCCTCGCCGGGTGCGCCGGGAACGGTGCGTTCTATACACTGGTCCCCATACGACCGCGTTGGCGATGTGAACGCCGATCCTTAAGGACTTTGCCCGTCGCATCTCTCCGCCCATCCCTCGCTTTCAATACCCGCACTCGGCGCCTTTCAACTCCAACTGACGCCTTTCAACTCCACCCCGACTTTCGCTTGTAGGCACGGTGCCGTTCGTGTTCCTCATCACCGACGGCGCCGTGTCGGACGAGAAAGAGATCTGCAAGATGTTGATGGCGGAGTCGCAGCAAAAGGGCGAGGCGCTCCCGCGCGTGTGCACGTTTGGGATCGGGCAGTACTGCAACCACTACTTCCTCAAGATGCTCGCGAACATCGGACGAGGTTTATTCGACGCCGCGTTCACGAACGATAAGATCGCGACGCAGATGTCGAAGATGCTCACCGCCGCGCGGTCGCCGGTGTTGACCAACATCGAGATCGGCGTCGGGGTCGGGTCCGAGGTGGAGCTGTACCCGTTCCCGGTGCCGGATCTGTACCTCGCGACGCCGGTGATGGTGAGCGGGAAGGTGATGGGCGTGCTGCCGCCGACGATTTCGATTCGCGGCCGAACCGCGGACGGCGGCGTGTGGGAGCAGACGGTGGCGGTGCAAAACGACGACGCGATCGACACGCTCACCGTGCCTCTGGAGAAGGTGTTCGTCAAGCAGCGGATCGACCTCCTCGTCGCCAAGGCGTGGCTTTACGACGATAAGAAGCTCGAGAAGGAGATCATCGACATTTCCGTGGAGCACGACGTCGCGTGTCCGTACACGAAGCTGTGCGCGTTTGAAGTCACGCCCGCGAACGAGGAAAAGATGAAAAAAGACAAGGCGAAGGGTAAGAAGAGCAAGATAGCGATGTACGCCGTCGGCGGCGCGGCGGGGATCTTAGTCCTCGGCGCCGCCGGGGCGATGATCGGGTTCGGGAACATCGCCGGGACGCTCGCGAACGGCGCGGGCGTCGTCGGCTCCGCGGGAGAGGCCCTCGCCGGGGTCATCGGCAACGCCGGGTCGCAGATCGGCGAAGGGTGCTGCACCGTCTGCGACGTCTGCGGTGACACGTGCGGCGACGCGTGCGGCTTCGCGACTGGACTGTGTCAGCCGTGCCTCGACGCGTGCGCGCCGATCACCGGGGTGGTCGGCGACGCGTGCGGGTCGATTTGCGGTGCGTGCCAGGGGTTGCCCGACTGCCTCGGCGGCGCTTGCGGGAGCGTCGTGCCGCTGCTGAGCGGGTGCTGCGAGAACTGCGGCGAGTGCTTCGGGGCGGTCGGGCCCTTGATCGGGGACTGCTGCAAAGAGTGCGGCAGCGTGATCGAGCCGCTCGGGAAGTGTCTCCTCGGCATTGTAATCAGCGTGTTGGAGGCGTTGAAGTGACGGCGGACGAGCGCGGAGTTCACGTGGCAAGTACCAGCCGGTTTCGTCGTTCGTACATCAAGTGTGTGTTAGTACGTGTACATTAAGTGTGTGTTCTATATACTAATTTATTCCATATTGTACAAAGCGCATCATCATACAGTACGCGTACACGTATCTTTACAACAATCTCGGCGTCGTCAGTACCCGTACGTCTCCTCTCTGCGAACGACGTCGAGAATCCGTGAGAGCGTCTCGCCCGCGACCGCGCGCACTTTCAAATCCGCGACGTCGTCGACGCGCGTGTCGCCGTTGGTGAGTATCGCCACCGGGGCGCCTCTCGTGACCGCCTCCTTCACGAGCTTGTACGCGCTGAACGTGGACACGGACGACCCGACGACGAGCACCGCGTCCGCGCGCTCGCTCCACGCTTTCGCGACGCTCGCGTCTTTCGCCGGGACGCAGTCGCCGAAAAACACGACTTTCGGCTTCAGCGTCCCGGTCCCGCACTTCAAACACGTCGGGAGTTTAAACGTCTTCTCGACGCCGCCGTCGAGCTCGACGTCGCCGTCCGGGTTCTGTCTCTTCACGACGTCCTCCGCGTCGCGAAGGGTGCTCCCTAAAAACGTCGGATTGAGCTCGATCAGCCGTCGTTGCATCCGCGTCCGCGGCGTGACGTCGTCGCAGTTCAAACAGATCACCTCGTGCGTCGTCCCGTGCAGCTCCAGCGCGTCCTCGCTCCCGGCGGCGTGATGTAACCTGTCCACGTTCTGTGTGATGAGCCGCCACACGTGGCCTTCGCGCTGGAGCGCGGCGAGCGCGACGTGCGCGCGGTTCGGCGACGTCCCCTCCGCGAATTTTTTCCACCCGACGAACGACCGCGCCCAGTAGCGCTTGCGGTTGCCGTCGGCGCGGAGGAAATCTTGATGCGTCATCGGCTTGAACCCGGTCGAGTACGCGCCCTTGGGGGAGCGGTAGTCCGGGATCGCGCTCTCGGTGGAGCACCCGGCGCCGGTGATGACGAGGAGGCGCTCCGCCGCGGTGATGAACGACGCGAGCGCGCGCACTGAAGGAAGAGAAGGTTCGATCGATCGTTCGCGCGGTGAGATCGCGGGTGCCGCGATGTTGACTAGTGTGAGTGAGAGAGCCCTTAGTCGGTAGAGTTGTACACCGACAACACTTCACGAGTCGTGACGACGAGACGCGGGAGAGGCGCGAGCGCGCGTCGTCGCACCTTCTTCCGCGGACGCCGGCGGCGCGTCCGGGACCGTCTCCGGGAGCTTCCGTCGGAACGGCACGACGTTGTTCGACGCCGTGGCGACGTCGACGTTTTCGCGTCGCGCGTCCTCGGATCTCGTCGTCGCGCCGCCCCGGTGCGGCTCCGGGACCGCGAGCGCGGCGCGCGCGGCGCTCATCCGCCGCACGCGCGCGCGCCCGCGCGCGGCGGCGAGGAACATCGCGCGCTGCGGGTAGCGCGGGCACAGGTGCGCCATCGCGAGTGACGAGGTTATCCGCATTTCAAACTCGCAAACGGTTTAGGCACCCTGCCCCGTTGGCACGTCCAACGATCGCAACGGCACTTCGCCGCGCGCGTCGAGGATGTCGTCCTCGAGCGACGGCGACAGCTCGAGCGACAGCGACGACGCGCTCGTGTTCAAGCGTCCGAGGCAGGTCGTGTGGTCGGACGAGGAGGACGAGAACGCCGGCGCCGCGGGCGGCGCGTTCGGCGGAGGAGGCGACGACCTCGACGACACCTTCGAAATCTCCCCGTCGAAGCGAAGGCGAACGTCCATCGGCTCGCGCGCGGATGTAGCCGCCGGGACGTCCGCCGCCGCCTCCGCGGCGGCGACGATCACGAGCGAGCTCCTCGCGCCGCCGCCGCCGCCGGCGTCGAACGCGGCCGCGCGAGGGGGGAACCTCGACGCGGAGGCGAGAGAGACGCTGCGACGAAACCGAGAAGCGATGGACGAGCTGAGACGCGCGGCGACGGAGACGTCCGCTCCGGAGCCGTTCGTGGACGACGACGACCTGGAGATCATCGGCGAGGCGGCCGCGGGAGGCGCAGTGGGAGGAGGAGGAGGAGGAGGAGGAGGAGGAAGAGACGACGATGGCCACGCGCTGTGCGTCGTGATGCAGACGAGCGACGGGAAGAAGTACGACTTCACGTGCTTCGACGGGCAGACGTTCGCGAGGATCCTCACCGACTGGCTCGCGACGGAGGACGGCGCGAAAGCCAAGTCGAAGCTCGGGAACCCGCCGGTCGTGAAGTTCGACGGCGACGTCGTGGACATACGCGTCAAGAGGCCGAAAGACTACGACATGGAGGACGACGACGTCGTGGATTTGAGTTGACGGAGGGAGCCGCCGCGAGGTACCAGTAATATTATTCCGCGAGCGCAAGCTGTCGTCACTCGCCCTCGTTCGCCGCTCGTCGACGACGCGCCGTCGCCGCGGCTTTCGCGACGACGGTGTCGTACTTCTCGTCGTAGTCCGCGTCCTCGGCGATGATCCCCCCTTGCCGCATCACGAGCGCCATCGCGAACGAGACGACCACCGCGACCGCGGTCGCGACGGAGAGCTCCGTGACCCCGCCCGCTGTGAACCTTCGCCACGCGACGACGAAAAATCCAAGCGTCGCGGCGAGGAACACCGTCACGCCCAGCCCTCCCACGGCCCACCGCTTCCGGTCTCTCTCCGCGTCTTCTCTCGTCTTCCGCGTGAACACGAACAGCGACCCGCGGCTGCCTCTCCCGAGCCGTATTCGCTCGTCCAGATACGTCGTCGAGAGCACGACGCTGCTCTTCGGGCCGACTGAAAACGCGGGGAACCCGCCGAATTTTATCTTCGGCGGCGCGAAAAACGCGCGGACGGTCATCCCGTCGTCGACGCCGTAGCCCTTCTTCACGACCACCTCGCGCTCGTACGCCTTCTCCTTCTCCTTCTCCTTCTCGCCGCCGCCGCCGCCTTCGGCGTCGTTGGGTGGCGTCGATTCACCTTCTCCCGGTGACGTATCAGTTCCCCCCGCGCCGTCCCGCGTCTCCGTCGTCTCCTCCTCCTCCTCCGCCGCCGGCTGCGCGTTCGGGTCCGCGAGGTCCTCCGTCATCGCCTCGAACGTCCCGTCCAAGACGACCTCGCCCGGGATCAACCCGAAGACGAGGAACGCGACGCGGTTCACGACGACGTTCGGCTCGTACAGGTTCTGCTCCAGACCGATCGTTCGGAACAGCATCGCGCCTATCCCGCCCCGGAACCGCCCGCCCGCGGGGTTGCCAATCTGCGCGCGCCCCGTGGAGACGTAGGACACGTCGTAGTCGCCGTAGACGCGCGGATCGGTCAGCGTCCGCGCGCCGTCGCCGCCGTTCGCGTCGGACGCGATCTTCGCGAGCGCGACGATGTCGGCGTCCACGGCCTCGCGGACGGCGTCGGTGACGTCACGTCCCGAGTCCGTGTCCGCGATGGCGTCGAGGACGCGATCGACGATCGCGTCGGCGTCCGCGGAGGAGGAGGAGGAGGAGGACGACGCCGTCGCGTCGTCGCCGTCGTCCGCCGCCGCGGTGGACGCCGCGGATTCCTCCCTCGCGCCGGGCGCGATCGCGGTCGTCCATCGCGTCTGCGCCGCGCGGCCGCGGCCGCGTCGCGCGGTCCATCGCGCGGGCGCGGAGGACGCGGACGCGCGTCGGCCGAGCGCTGTCGCGGAGATCGACCGGACGACGCGACGTCGATGATCGCTCGTCAGCGAACCGGCGCGACCGCGCGCCGCGCCGCGAGGAGGGCTCCCGCGCGGTGCGGTCGCGTTCGCGATCACGCCGGACCGGGCGAGGCGCGCGGCGGGCGGCATCGCGGCGACGGACATCGCGTCGCGGACCGAGCGGACGCGCGCGTCGCTGTGGCGCGCGCGCGCGACGCGACGTCGACGGAAACTCTCAGAAGTCGAAGACGAAGAGCTCGTCGTCAACAGAACGTTTCGCGAAGCGCAGATCGAAGCGCCCGGAGGAAGGGAAGGGCGTCTCCGCGCGAGAGGAAGGGAGCGGCGAGTCCCTTCGCGCGTCCGTCATGTCCATCTCCATGGCAGACTTCGACGACCCGTCGTTCGACGTCAAGCCGTGGGTGAACGCCGCGTGCGCGGGGTGCGTCTCGTCTCGGCAGCGCGCGCGCGGATGAATTTCTCCCCTCCTCCTCGTCCTCGTCTTTCTCCTCCTCCTCCCGCCCCCGCCCCGCGCGCCTTCGCGCGTCGTCGCGATCTCACCCTCTCACCCCCCCCCCCCGCGATTCCCACGACGCAGGTGCCCGGACGACGAGAGCGTGGAGAAGTTCCTCGCGGAAGTCGAGATGAAGCTCCAGCTCGCGGCGGAGGACATCTCTCTCGCGCTCGAGGAGCAGTCGAACGCGGGGCTGAACCGGATCCCTCGCGCGGTCGCGGAGATCGACCGCGTGGAGCACGACACGAAAGCGCTCCAGACGCGCGTGCAGGGCATCCTGAAGCGCCTGAACGACGCGGAGGGGAGCTCGCGCGAGAGCGTGCGCAGGCTGACGCGCGTGGACGCGGTGAAGGGCCGCATGGAGGCGGCGAGGGACACGCTGCGAGAAGCCGCGGGGCTCGCCGAGCTGATGGCGTCCGTGGAGGACGTCTTCGCGGCGGGGAACGTGCGGTCGATGGCGGACGTGCTCGCGTCCATGCGTCGCGCGCTTAAAGTCGTCGGCGGCGTCCCGGAGTTTCAAGACGCGCCGGAGAAGGTGGACGCGTTGGAGCGACGTCTGGAGCAGATTTTGAAACCGGAGCTCGTCAAGGCGCTGACCGCGTCGGACGCGATCAAAGCGGAGGAGATCAGGGACGTGCTCAAGATCACCGGTCGCCTGAACGCGCTCACCGCGACGTACGCGGAGACGAGGGTGGTGGCGCCGATGCTGCGCGAGTGGAACGCGTTTCACGCGGACGGCGTGGAGGACGAATCGCGCGCGACGCCGCCCTCCGCCGCGGACGTGCGACGCTTCGTCGAGTGGCTCCCCGGCTACGCGCGCAAGCTTCACGACCGCCTCCAACGCGAGCTGCAGTGGACGCGGACCGCGTTCCCGAAAGAGCACGGCGCGCTCGTGAGCTCCGCGTGGATCGCGCTGAGCCGGCGCGTGAACAAAGCGTTCGCGCTGCGGATGTCGTCGAATAAACTCGAGACGTTCATCGCCGCGCACGCCGCCGCGGGGGAGGGCTTCGCGCGCTGCGCGACGCTCCTCGCGGACGTCTCCGGCGTCGAGGCCAGCGGCGCGGCCCTGATCGCGTCGCTCGCGCCGTTCGACGCGGTGCACGCGCGGTACGGCGAGCTCGAGACGAAGACGATCGCCGACGCCGTCGACGCCGCGCGGGCGACGCCGGAGAGCGACGACATCGACGCCGTCGTCGCGGCGTTCAAGGCGTCCACGGCCGCGGCGATGGAGGCGCTCGCGGAGCCGAGGATCAGGTGCATCGCGCTCACCGCGGGGGCGTCGTTCCCCGCGCTGTTGACCGCCGTCGACGCCGGGCTCGCGCGGCATCTCACCGGGATGATGCGCGCGCTGAGGAAGCTGCGACGAGCGACCGGGTTACCTCGAGACGACGCCTTGGAGAAGAAACTGAACGACCGCGCCGCCGGCGGCGGGAACGGGGGAGCGAGCCCCGGGGCGGGGGGCAGCCCCGGGACCGGCGGCGGCGACGTCTTCGACGCGGGCGCGGGGCGGGAGGCGTTCAAGGCGGCGCCGGGGGAGGAGAGCGTGATCTCGTCGCTCGAGCTCGCCACCGTCGCGGCGGCGGCGGCGACGCGCGCGACGGCGCTCGCGGACGAGTTGCTCGAGTCCGCGCGTGAGCTCGCGATCGCGACGCGCGACGCGCTCCCGCTCGCGGCGCCCGGGCCCGCGTCGGGGAAGGGGACGGGGAAGGGCGAGGCGCCGCCCGCGGCCGCGCCCGTCGCGGCCAAGTCGGCGGACGATCTCACCCCCGCGTTTTGCGCCGTCGCCTCCAACCCGGCGCGCGCGGCGGAGCTTCGAAACCTGCTCGAACGCGTCGCGTCGGACGCGCGGTTCAAGCCGCTGCCGCTCGGGCTCGCGCGCGCGAGCGCGCTCGAGGACGCGGCGAACCAGTTCGTCCTCGACGTCCTCGCGTCGAAGGTGAGGAACGAGCTTCGCGGGATGCGCGGCCGCGCGGAGTGGGGCGAGACGAGGGCGTCCGGCGGGTTAAACCTTCCGACGTTTTCCGCGTATCCGCAGGAGTACATGACGAACGCGGGGGAGTACCTCCTGTCGCTGCCGACGACGCTCGACGCGATCGTGGAGGCGAGGGAGGAGGAGAGGAACGCGAAGCGTCTCGCCGCGGCGACGGAGAGCGCGTCGACCGGCGGCGACGCGGAGGACCGAGGGAACGAACCCCCGGGGACGCCGACGAAGGCGGGCGCGGGCGCGGTCGCGGGCGCGGCCGGTCCCGGCGGCGCGGACGACGTCCCCGAGCTCGACGCCGGGGAGTGGATGGCGAAAGTCGCGGCCGCGGCCGCGTCGCTGCTGCTGACGGAGGTGAGAGGGATCTCCGCGTTGACCGACCTCGGCGCGGCGCAGCTCGCCGCGGATTTGGACTACTTCGTGAACGTCATCGCCGCGCTGTCGCTGGACGACGTCCCGGACGCGAAGAAACTTCGGTGCTTCGCGACGTGCTGCGCCGCGGCGAGGGACGCGTACGTGATGTCCACGCGCGACGGTGACGCCGTGGACGAGGATATCGTCAAGATCGTCGCGGCGGCGCGCGGGATAAAGCTCGGGGGCGGCGGCGGCGCGAACAGAGGCGCGAACGGAGGAGCAGGAACGATGTAGAGAGTCCCTCGCGCTTGAACGTCGCGTTCTACCATACACTCTCCCTCTCCGTGCGCGCGTCAGTCCGAATGGCTATCTTCGTCCCCTGGGAACGCGCGGTGCACGCGGAACAACGACGCGCGTTTCAGATCCCGCGTGAACGCGATCATGTCGTCCCCGCCGAGGTTGTACCCCCAATACGTCCCGTCCCGCGGGCGGCACATCACGAACTCGTCCGCGTCCGTCGCCTCCGCGAGGTCGCACAGCCTCAACCCGAGCGGCGTCCTCGCCGCCGGCCGCAGCGAGAACTCCTCCCACGCGCCGCCTTCCGGAGGAGTAAACGCGCTCACCGCCGCGGTGAGGAGCTTGCTCGACCGCGTGCGATGCCACGCGACGACTCTGCGTCGTTCGAACCTCACGCCCAGCGTGAACGTCGTCACGAGCGTCCCGGTGCTCTCGCTTCGCAGGGTCACGTCCCGCCCGCTCCCGAACAGGTGCGCCTTGAACAAGAACCTCGACACCTCCCTGGAGTGCGCCTCCATGGACGTCCGCGCTCTCTGCGCGCCGCCGCCGCCGCCGCCGTCGTCGTCGTCGTCCTCCCCTCCTCCGACGACGCTCCCGTTCCCGCGCGCCCCCGGCGTCCGCGCGAGCCTCTCGCCGCGGCACAGCGACTCCACGGACGCCCTCGACGCGGACGTGATCTGATGCCCGCCCCAGTTCAGCGCCCCGAACGCGGCCGCGGTCTCGTACGTCTTGTGCGCGTGCACGCGGAGGAAACCCTCGCTCCATCCGTCGCCGCCGCCGGCGGCGACGCCGCGGAGTTCGATCGCGACGACGACGCCGTCTCGCAAGTCGCCGAGCGTCATCCCTCTAGCGCCGCGGGGACTCGACGCGAGCTTCAGCCCGGACGAGACGTGCGCGGAAAACTCCGGCGCGCGCGGGGATCGACCGAACAGCGACCGCCGCGGCGTCGACGTCGTCGCGTCCCGAGGCGCGCCCGCGGACGCGCGTCCTCCTCCTCCTCCTCCTCCTCCTCCGCCGCCGCCGCCGCTCGCGCCGCTCGCGCCGCTTCCGACCCCGGGCGTCCCCGCCGCGCCCGGGGTCCCGCGCCCGAGCCCGAGCGCCCGCCGCCGTCGCGCCACGGGGTCCTCGCGCGGCGTGTTCCTGTCGAACGGCGTGTGCCCGCCGAGCGACGGCAGACGCTTCCATCGACCGACCTCGACGTACTCCGCGGTCTTCGCGTACACGAACGGATCGACGACGACGCGCCAGACGACGGACGACGCGCACAGCGCGCATGCGAACCTCGCGACGACCCACGCCGCGGCGCCGATCGTCGTCGAGCGAGAGAGGCTGAACGCGAAGAACGTCTGCGACACGAAGAGCGGGACGAGGGGCGGGGGCGGACGCGGTGAGCGAGCGGCGGCGGGAGGGAGGGCGCGAGGGAGATCGCGGAGGACGGAGAGGAGGAGAATTGCGCGAACGATGGATGAATTTATAATTCATTCGGGCGAGGCGCCACGCACGCAAGTCATCGCGGTGACCGCGAGCATGCTGACGTCGCGCACGAGCAAGACGACGCTCGGGAGGAGGTTGACGTGGATGTATCGCAGCGCATCCTGCAGCCCGAGGTCGACGAGGCTGTCCGCCATCGCGCCCCGCCTCGCGCCTCGCGCGTCGGACGAATGACTGATGATTGAGATCGTCGGCACCATTTTGCTCCGCTTTTTTCGTAGCTCGCGGCGCGCTCCTGTCAGCATTTGGCGCGCAGCCGCGGCGACGCGCCGCGACGACGCAGAGCCACGAGATCGCTGCAGCGTGGAGAGAGGACATCAATCATTCCGCGCGCGCACGACACCGCGCGAACGCGAGCGACGATGTCCTCGACGGCGCCGATGGCCGCGTCCGCGACGCGGGCCGTCGGGACGCACCGTCCGACCTCGCGCGTCGCGCGGTCGCGCCTCGCGGCCGCTCGCGCGAGCGCGTCCCGGGCGCCCGGCGTCGCGTCGTCGTCGACGTTTCGTCGGCGAGTGACGTCGACGAAACGTCCGACGCGAGGAGGCGTCGTCCGCGTCCGCGCGCTCGGCGGCCCTCTCCCCGACCTCGCCGACGTGGACCTCGCCGCGACCGCGCGCGCGATCAAAGCCACCGAGCTCGAGCTCAGCGCGGAAATCTGGCGCGGCGTCGACGGCGCGCTCGACGCGCTCTCCGCCGCGCGCGACGATCTCGTCTCCAGCGCGACCGCGTCCGCGGACGCGACCGCGGTCGCGGCGTCGACCGCGTCGAGAGCGCTCGTGGACCTCCTCCCGGACGCGCTCGTGGACAACGTCGCGAGCTCCGCGGACGCGCTCGTCGCCGCGCTGCCGCCGTCGCTCGTGCGCGTCGCGACGGACGCGGCGACGGAGGCGGCGAACGCCGGCGTCGGCGCCAAGTTCGCCGCCGCAGCCGTCGTCCTCGCGCTCGCGCCGCGCCTCTTGGGCTTCGCGGGTGCCGGGAACGCGAACGCGGGCATGGACGAGTGGGCCGCGCTCGCCGCGAGCGAGGGCGAGGACGAGCCGGACGATCTCAAGGAGTACGACCCGAAGGCGATCGTCGCGTTCTTCAAGAAGCGACCGCTCGTCGCGTTGAAGCGAATGGCGCGGAGCGGCCGGCTCCTTGGCGGGTTCGGGTTCGACCTGTGGCTCGACCGCAAGATCCTCGGCGACGAGCCGGAGGAGAAGCGCAAGAACGAGGTGGACGCCAGGCGCGCGGCGCAGCTCCGCGACCTGCTCATCGCGCTCGGGCCGACGTACGTGAAGCTCGGGCAGGTGCTGTCGTCGCGGCAAGACTTACTCCCCGCGGCGTACGTGAAGGAGCTCAGGACGTTGCAAGACGCGGTGCCACCGTTCGACGACGCGCTCGCGCGGAGGATCCTGGAAGCGGAGCTCGGCGTCGCGAACGCGCGCGCGCTCGCGCTGAGCGACGCGCCGATCGCGTCCGCGTCGCTCGGGCAGGTGTACCGAGGGACGCTGCGCGACGCGGACGGGTCGACGAAACCCGTCGCGGTGAAGGTGCAACGCCCAGGCGCGCTCGTCGCCATCTCGCTGGACGTCGGGATCATCCGGTCGTTCGCGGAGCCGTGGCGGAAGTTCAAAGGACTAAACACGGACCTCGAGAGCCTCGTCGACGAGTGGGGGAGGCGGTTCGTCGAGGAGCTCGACTACGAGAGAGAGGCGAACAACGGCGAACGGTTCCGAACGGCGATGGAGTCGAGGCCGGATCTCGCGGGTGTCGTCACCGCGCCGAAAGTTCAGCGCGTTGCGAGCACGCGGCGAGTCCTCACCACGGACTGGATCGAGGGCCAGCGGCTGGACACGTCCGAGGAAGGGGACGTCCCGAGGCTGTGCGCGGTCGCGCTCGCGGCGTACCTCGCGATGTTGCTCGACATCGGCGTGTTGCACGCGGACCCGCACCCGGGGAATTTGTTCCGAACCGCGGACGGGAAGCTGTGCATCCTGGACTGGGGGCTCGTGACCCCGGTGTCGGACGAGCTCTCCACCGCGACGTTGAAGTTCATCGCGCACCTCGTGTCGAAAGACTTCGAGCGCGTGCCCGCGGACTTGGACGCGATGGGGTTCATCCCGACCGGGAAGAGGGAGGCGATGGAGGACGCCGGCGTCGCGTCCGCGATTGGGCTTCTCTTCAGCGCGCTCGCGAAAGGCGGCGGCGCGGAGGGTTTCCGCGCCGAGCTCGGTTTACCGGACGAGGAGAAGATCAAGGAGATTAGGAAAGAGCTCAAGGGCGTGAAGGACATGAAAGTGCGGCGAGAGAAGTTCTTGGAGGCGAGCGGCGGCGCGGACAGCAAAGTCGCGCAGCTCACGCGCGACCTCGAAGGCATCCAGGAGAAGTACGGGAACATCTTCCAGATTCCGTCGTACTTTGGGTACATCCTGCGGTCGTTCTCCGTGCTCGAGGGGATCGGCCTCGCGTCGGATAAAAACTACAGCATCGCGAACGAGTGCTACCCGTACGTCGCGCGGAGGTTGCTCACGGACCGGAGCCCGGACACGCGAGCGGCGCTCGAACAGCTTCTGTACGGCCGCGACGGTCCGAGAGCGACCCTGAGCGTCAAGCGCGTGAAACAGCTCGCGAACGCGTTCGGGAACTACTCCACGATGACCGGCGCCGGGACGGCGACGACCGCGATGGCCATCGCGAGCGCGGACGAGACCACCGCGCTGACGACGACGGAGAGACGCTTGACGACGAAGAAGGCGGCGGCGCTCTCGGACGGCGCGAAGGAGGCGCTTCGTCTCGCGTTCGCCCCCGAGGGCGGCCCGGTGCAGGACATCATGCTCCGCGAGATGGCGCGGTACGCCGCCGCGAGCGCGAGCGAGGCTGTCTCCAGCGTCGCCGCGGCGCCGGCGACGGCGCTCTTCCGCGGCCTCGCGGACGCGCAGCAGGCGGCGTTCACGGCGATGGGACCGGCGCGGCCGCCGCTGCCGACGGCGCTCGAGTTTTTCGCGCCCGTCGCCGCGGCGACGAGGCAGACGGAGGAGGATCTGGAGACGCTCCGCGTCGCGGAGGAGCTCAGGGAGCTCATCTCCGGGCTCGCGCCGGGGGGTCCGGGCGGTACGGGTGGCGAAGGCGCGAGCGGCGCGGCGTGGGTGGAGGTGCCCGTGCTCGGGGAGGTGCCGAACCCAGGGCTTCCGCGACCGCCGATCGACGGAGAGACGCTTCGGGAGCTCTTCGCGATGGCCCCGGAGCTCGCCCCGGGGGCGCAGGCCGCGGCGCTGAGGTTTGGGTCCGTGCTCCTCGAGCAGGCGGCGCAGAGGGTCGCGGACGCGGAGAAGGACGACGCGGCGACGCGGTCGTGATGCGACGCGGTTCGGTAGACTAAAAAGATTCTTTTAATTTGCTCAACTTGTCGCTCGCTCGCTCGTTCCCTTCTCGTCGTCAGTCCTCGAGCTTCAACCGATGCAGCAGCAGCCCGTTCTTCGCGCCCGCGTCCCTGGCCCACCGCCCCCCCCGCGGCTCCTGCCCCATCCCCGCGAGCACGAACCTCCCGCTCGACGCGATCGCGAGCGAGTTCACGAACCCGCGCGCGGGCAGGCACCACAGAGGCACGAGCTGGCGCCCCGGATCGTCGCAGACGCGCCACAGACGAATCGCGCCGTCTCCCGCGCCGCTCGCGCAGACGTCCGTGCCCTTTCCCACGGCGACGGCGTTCACCCACCTTCCCGCGTTGCTCACGCCGCTAGGCGCGTTCGCGGTGAGCGACGAGACGCCGCACAGGGACTGCGCGTCCGCGCGCGCCTTGGCGGCGGCGGCGGTTTCCTCCTCCGTGAAAAATTTCGGACCCTCGACGCCGTGCTCGCCCTCTCCGTCGACGCCGCCGCCGAACCCGTGCACGCCCCTCCAGCTCATCACCGCGCGCTTCTTCGTCGTGCTCCACAGCGACACCGTGCCGTCGTCCGACCCGGTGATCCACGTGTCCGGGGACGTGAACGCGCACGACTCCAGGTGCCCGTCCCCGGGGGACGGGCGGAAGATGAGCTGCGAATCCTCCGCGACTTTCCAAAACCGACACGTCCGGTCCCTCCCCACGGTGACGACGCGTTCGCGTCTCTGCGAGTGCACGGCCACGACGTCGGACTGATGCCCGAACAGCGTGTCCACGTACGCCATGTCGTCTAACGACCACACTTTCAGGGTCTTATCCGCGCTCGCGCTGAAGAGCTGCCCCGTGCCTTGGCGAATCGCGAGGCTCGTGACCGACCCGCGGTGCGACGCGAACGCCTGCACGTGCTTCATCGACCGCGTGTCCCACACGTGCACGCGCTTGTCCGTCCCCGCGGCGCACACGAGGTTCCGCTCCGAGCTCGCGGCGACGCACAGGAGCGTGTGCGCGCCGCAGCGGGGGGGGGACTGAGGGCCGTTCCATACAAAGCGACGTCGGGGTGGAGTTGAAAGGCGTCAGTTGGAGTTGAAAGGCGTCGAGGGCGGGGATTGAAAGCGAGGGGTGGGCGGAGAGAGACGCCGGGCAAAGTCCTTAAGGATCGGCGTTCACCACGCGAACGGGGTCGTATGGGAACCAGTGTATAGAACGCACCTGAGGGCCGCCGCCGCCGCCGTCGATTCCGAGCGTCACCGGCGGCGCTCGCGGGAACGCGTCCTTGTTCCCGGTCTCGACGTCCCACCTCACGAGCGCGCCGTCCTTGGAGACGGAGAACGCGGTCGCGTCGTCTTCGGTCAAGGCCACGCCCGTGACGGCGCGCTTGTGTCCGCGCCACGTCGCGCCGCGACGGTCGTCATCGGCGTCGTCGTCGTCCGCGTCGTGGACGAGTCTTCTCGCCACCTCGCGACGGACCCTCCCGTAGCTCTGCATCGCCTCGTTCTTCAGGCGGTTCGAGAGTCGATCGTGCGAGTCCAAGTTCCTCGCGTCGGCGTCGTCGTCGTCGTCCTCGGAGTCGTCTCCTCCGGCTTCTTCCTCCTCCGCGCGCAGCTTCTCGAGGTACGATTTCGCGAGTCGCAGTCGCTTCTCGTCCGCGGTCTCCTTGACCTCGTCGTCGGAGTCGTCCCCGGAGTCGTCCTCGTCCTTGCGCCCGCGCGCGCCGTCGTCGTCCACGTCGAGCGCGCCGTCCATCATGTCGTCCCCGTCCGCGTCGTCGCCGTCGCGTCCGTCCCCGCGGACGGACCCGCCCGCGGATTTGGCGGCGGCGAATCGATCCGCGGCGGCGCCTCCCGCGCGAGGCACCTTTTGTCTCGTCCCCGCGAACGCCCTCCTGCCCTTGGTCGGCGCCTCGTGCGGGCGCTTCTTCGCGCTCGCGAGCCCCGCGCCCGGCTTCTTCGGCGGCATCGCGTCAAACTTCGAGCTCGCGCCTCGGGAACTGAGAGCGCGAGGGAGGGAGAGCGCGGGGGAGGGCGTGATTTCTCGGAACCGATCCGCGCCGCGCGGCTGCGGCTTCGCTCGGGTTCCCAGCAAAAAGATTCAATACGAAAATTTGCGTACTGTACACGTACTCTATGGCTTTTTAGTCTGAATCGAATTATCGCATCAGCGCACCTTGTCGATTGGTTATGGGGCGCGGCTTTTGAACGCCGCCTCCGATCCGCGCGCCCGGTCACAGACGCGCGAGCCGCGCGCTCTCGCGGTCAACTCGCCCGCGCTCCTCCTCCTCCCCCCTTCCTTCGCGCGCACGCGTCTCTCGCGAACGAGCGCGCTCGTCGGTCGTCATGGGACGCCTCGACGGGGAGGAGTTCCCGACCTACGACGCGATGGTCGCGACGCTCCTCGAGCACGAGTTTCTCCCCGAGAAGGACGTCCTCTCCCTGTGCGAGCGCGCGAAGACGCTGCTCACGGAGGAGAGCAACGTCCACGCGGTGCGAGCGCCGGTGACGGTCGTCGGAGACATCCACGGGCAGTTCCACGACCTGCTCGAGATGTTTAAGATGGGCGGGTACGCTCCGGATACGAACTATCTCTTCTTGGGAGACTACGTCGATCGCGGGTACTACAGCGTCGAGACCGTGACGCTCGTCGTCGCGCTGAAGGTGAGGTACCCGGACCGCGTGACGATCATCCGCGGGAACCACGAGTCGCGGCAGATCACGCAAGTGTACGGGTTCTACGACGAGTGCATGCGGAAGTACGGCCACGCCGGGATCTGGAAGGCGTTCACGGATCTGTTCGACTACATGCCCCTCACCGCGGTGATCGAGAACCAGATCTTCTGTCCGCACGGCGGGCTGTCCCCGTCGATCGACTCCCTCGAGGACGTCCGGAAGATCGACCGGTTCCAGGAGGTCCCGCACGAGGGGCCGGTGTGCGATTTAGTGTGGTCCGATCCGGACGATCGCACGGGGTGGGGGATGTCCCCGAGAGGCGCGGGGTACACGTTCGGGCAAGACATCAGCGAGCAGTTTAACCACGCCAACGGGCTGAAGATGATCGCGCGCGCGCACCAGCTCGTCATGGAGGGGTACCTGTGGCACCACGATCAGAGCTTGGTGACGATCTTCTCCGCGCCGAATTACTGCTACCGGTGCGGGAACCAGGCGTCGATCATGGAGGTGAGCGACGACATGACGAGCGAGTTTTTGCAGTTTGACCCGGCGCCGCGGCGGGGGGAGGCGCAAAAGACCGGGGACGGACCGGTGAGGTGTCCGGACTACTTCTTGTGACGCGCGGGGGTTCGAGGTGTCTGTCGCGCGCGGGGGTGGGCGGCGCGAGGCTACGTAGCGGCGTGCGTTTTTCAAGCGGCGAGAACGCTCCATCTATTCCGCGGACGCGCCGTCGCCGCCGTCGCCGCCGTCAGTCTTGCACGTACTCCGTCCCTTCCCTCAGGCACGCCTCCGCGCGCTGGAACTCCCTCCCCAGGTAGTTCGCGTGCACGAGCATCGTGCACAGCCCTTCGCCCTCCTCCGTCTCTAATATCTTCACGCTGATCTCCTTCGCGGTGCGCCCCGCGAACGTCGCCGACGCCGCCGGCTTCCGGTAGGACCCGTCGCACGGGATGACCTCGCCCGTGACCGGGTCGCACGCCC
Organism: Micromonas pusilla CCMP1545; assembly: GCF_000151265.4. NCBI lineage: Eukaryota > Viridiplantae > Chlorophyta > Mamiellophyceae > Mamiellales > Mamiellaceae > Micromonas > Micromonas pusilla. The sequence continues at coordinate 1,072,374 of NW_003315882.1, read as the reverse complement.
TGCCGGCGTCGTCGATCGCGTTCTCGAAGTGCGCCGCCTCGATCGTTCGCGTCGCGTGGTCCACCTTCACGAGGAAGTACCCCGCCGGGTCTAAGTCGATCCATCGGTTCGAGAGCTCGGTGTCGACGGACGTTCGCGTCTTCTCGTCGGACGCGTCGTCGGCGTCGTCGTCGTCGTCGTCGTCGCGACGCGCTCGAAACACGCGGACGCGTCGCGGGACGTGCGACGCGAGGACGCGGCGCGCGAACGCGCGGTGGCACCGCGCGGAGGCGACGCGCGTCGCCATCGTCGCCGTCGTCGCCATCGTCGCCGTCGTCGCGCGCGATGCGAGAACTGCGCGGTAGCTCGCAGCAGCGGGATGAAACGCGACTTTTGAGTTTCGAATATTTGATGACTGGAACGTCGCGTCGTATCGGTCGTCCGACGCACTTTCGCCGCGCGCGCACGAGGCCTCGTCCCCCGACCAGGCATCGCAGACGTAACGAACGTTGATGACAACTGCGCCCACGAAGAGAGCTCACGAGAAGTCCCCCGAACCCACCGCCAAGAAGCAGCGCGTGGACACGATGACGGCGGCGGGCGAGATCGACGAGGATCTCCACTCCCGGCAGCTCGCCGTCTACGGCCGCGAGTCCATGCGACGTCTCGCGGGCGCGAGCGTGCTGATCTGCGGCATGAGAGGCCTCGGCGCGGAGATCGCGAAGAACGTCATCCTCGCCGGCGTGAAAGCGGTCACGCTCCAGGACACCACCGCGTGCGAGCTCTCAGATCTGAGCGCGCAGTTTTACCTCGCCGAGGCGGACGTCGGCGCGAACCGCGCGACCGCGTGCGCGGGGAGGCTCCAGGAGCTCAACCCCGCGGTCGCGGTCACCGTCGTCGCGGACGAGATCTCCGACGCGCTCTGCGCGAAGCATCAGGTGGTCGTCTGCACGGACGTTCCGCTCGAGAGGGCGACCGCGATCGACGCCTTCTGCCACGACAACGGGATCGCGTTCGTTCGCGGCGACGTTCGAGGCGTCTTCGGATCGCTCTTCTGCGACTTCGGCCCGGCGTTTCACGTCGCGGACACGGACGGCGAGGAGCCGCACACGTGCATCGTAGCGAGCGTGAGCAACGAGGCGACGCCGATGGTGACGTGCGTGGACGACGACCGCGTCGAGCTCCAGGACGGGCAGTCCGTGATCTTCACGGAGGTGAGAGGGATGACCGAACTCAACGACGGAAAGCCGCGGAAAATAAAAAACGTCAAGGCGCACTCGTTCCAGCTCGAAGAGGACACGACGTCGTACGGCGCGTACACCGGCGGCGGGATCGCGACGCAGGTGAAGGAGACGAAGACGCTGAAGTTCAAGACGCTGAAGGACGCGATGGCGGACCCCGGGGAGTTCCTCTTGTCCGACTTTTCCAAACTCGAGCGGTCGCCCGCGTTGCACCTCGGGTTCGCCGCGCTCGAAAAGTTCGCCGCGTCGAACGGCGGCGAGCTCCCGAAGCCCGGGGACGACGCGGACGCCGCCGCGGTCGTCGCCGTCGCGAACGAGCTCAACGCGGCCGCGCCCGCGGGCGCGAAGCTGGATGACGTGGACCCGGACGGCGTGCTGACGCTCCTCGCGAAGACGTCGCGCGGGTGCGTCTCGCCGATGTGCGCGATGTTCGGCGGCGTCATCGGCCAGGAGGTGGTGAAGGCGTGCACGGGGAAGTTTCACCCGCTGTTTCAGTGGTTCTACTTCGACTCCGTGGAGTCGCTGCCGCCGATCGAGACGCTCACGGCGGAGGAGGTGGCCCCGGAAGGGAGCAGGTACGACGCGCAAATCGCGTGCTTCGGCCGCACGCTTCAGCGGAAGATCGAGAAACAGAAGATCTTCCTCGTCGGCGCGGGCGCGCTCGGGTGCGAGTTCATCAAGAACTTCGCGCTCATGGGGCTCTGCTGCGGCGAAGAAGGGAAAGTCACGGTCACGGACGACGACGTCATCGAAAAGTCGAACCTCTCGCGGCAGTTTCTGTTCCGCGACTGGAACATCGGCCAGGCGAAGAGCGACTGCGCGGCCAACGCGGCCAAGGCGATCAACGCGAAGCTCAACGTCGTCCCGCTGCAAAATCGCGTCTCCCCGGACACCGAGGACGTGTTCGACGACGCGTTTTGGTCCGGTCTGGACGTCGTCGTGAACGCGCTCGATAACGTCAACGCGCGTCTGTACGTCGACTCGCGGTGCGTGTACTTTGGAAAGCCGCTTCTCGAGTCCGGGACGCTCGGGACGAAGTGCAACACGCAGATGGTGATCCCCGGACTCACGGAGAATTACGGCGCGTCGCGCGATCCCCCGGAGAAGTCCGCGCCGATGTGCACGCTGCATTCGTTCCCGCACAACATCGATCACTGCCTGACGTGGGCGCGGAGCGAATTCGAAGGCGCGTTTGAAAAGTCCCCCGCGGAGGCGAACGCGTACCTCGCCAAGCCGGAGGAGTACGCCGCCGCCGCGCGAGCGGCCGGGGACGCGTCCGCGCGGGAGAACGTCGAGAAAGCCGCGGAGTGCCTCCTCGGCTCGCGGTGCTCGACGTACGAGGAATGCGTGCGGTGGGCCAGACTTCGGTTCCAAGAGGTCTTCCACGACAAGATCGCGCAGCTCGTGTACACGTTTCCCCAGGACTGCGTCACGTCCACGGGGAACGCGTTCTGGTCCGCCCCGAAGCGGTTCCCTCACGCGCTCACGTTCTCGACGTCGGACGCCTCGAACCTGGTCTTGATGCGCGCGATGGCGAACCTGAAAGCGGAGGTGCACGGCGTGACGAGACCGGAGTGGGTCACGGACGACGCGGCGTTCGCCGCCGCCGTGGACGCGGTGCCCGTCGCGCCGTTCGAGCCCAAGACCGGGGTCAAGATCGAGACGGACCCGAAGGCGACCGCGGCGGTTTCGGGCTCGGACATGGACGACGAGGCCACGATCAACGACCTCCTCGAGAAGCTTGACGCCGTGCGCGCGACGTTCACGGCGGACTACCGTCTCGAGGTGATCGAGTTCGAGAAGGACGACGACTCCAACTTCCACATGGACGCCATCGCGGGTCTGAGCAACATGCGCGCGAGGAACTACGACATCCCGGAGGTGGACAAGCTCAAGGCGAAGTTCATCGCCGGGCGGATCATCCCCGCGATCGCGACGACGACGGCGATGGCGACCGGGTTGGTGTGTCTCGAGCTGTACAAGGCGCTCAACGGCGCGAAGATGGAGGCGTACCGGAACACGTTCGCCAACTTGGCGCTGCCGCTGTTCGCGATGGCGGAGCCCATCGCGCCCAAGTCTTTCGCGTTCAAAGACCTGAAGTGGACGCTGTGGGATCGCTGGGTGTTAGAGGGCGACTTCACGGTGAAGGAGCTTCTGGACTGGTTCGCCGCGAAGGAGCTCACGGCGTACTCCGTGTCGTGCGGGCAGTCGCTGATTTACAACAACATCTTCCCCAAGCACAGAGAGCGCATGGATCAAAAGGTGAGCGACCTCGTGCGGACGGTGGCGAAGCTGGAGGTGCCGGAGAAGCGGTCGCACTTCGACATCGTCGTCGCGTGCGAGGACGAGGAGGGCGAGGACATCGACGTCCCGCTCGTGTCGATCAAGTTCCGCTGAGGTGATGGACGAGAGGCGGTCGAGGAGGGAAGACGAGGGAGAGGGAGACGACGAGAGAGAGCGTCGACGCGTGCGAAACGAAATCGGCACGTGCGCGTGCAAAAATAAAATTCAACGAGAGTCACGGTCAGGGCGAAATTTTGAAAGGTAAAATCGAGCCCACGAACGTGCCACGTAGACCTGCGTTGACCGGTCCGTCGTTTCGTGGTCGCTTCAAGGAGTGCTTCAGAGGAGCCGCGGCCCGTTTGCCTCTCTCCCTTGCTAAGCACGCGACGCACTCGATCGTCGCGCGGTCGTCCCGAGGTCTCGTCGCTCCGCGCGGCCGACGAGACCCGCGCGGCGCGTCTCGCGTTCTTCGCGGCGAAGCGCCTCTCTGCCGCGCCGCGCGTCGCGGGCGGCTCGAGAGAACCCGCGCCGCCGGGGCGCTTTGTCGCGAAGGGCGCTTCTTTTTTTCAAGCTCGCGATGGCGTCCGCGACGACGACGCGGCGAACGCGCGCGCGTCTCCTCGCGCTCGTCCTCTTCCTCGCCGCGTCTTCGACGCCGGCGCGCGCCGCGGACCTGAGCACGGCGCGATGGGACGACGACGCGCCGTGGGCGGAGCCGAAGCCTCCGCTCGTGCCCGGCGAGTGCGACGAGGCGTCCGAGCTCGAGCTCGCGCGCTGGGGCTTCGGCGGAAGGCCGCCGTACGAACCTCCGCCGCCGCCGCCCGCGACGCCGGGGGCGTACTCGTGCAAGACGTACCGCGATCGCGGGTACGACGACGCGGCGACCGCGACGATCGACCCGAGAGGGACGTGGTGGGGCGCGAGACCCCTCGTGAAGGTCGGATGCGACCAACGCTTCGACGGCGGCGGGTGGACGCTGCTCCTGTCGCAGACGGACCCCACGGCGGACTTTCCCGGGGCGACGAACCCGTTCGCGGTCGACGTGGGCGAGGCCGAGGACGCGATGACGAATCACACGACGTACGCGCGGAATTGGGCGTACTCGTTCCGGCCGCAGCCGGGGGACGAGTTCGTGATTCGAAGGATCCCGCGCGGCGGCGCGTTCGCGAACGCGAGCGCGGCGCTGCAAACCGGCGACGGCGGCGACCACGTTCGATTCGTCGTGGAGGCGTTCTGCGCCGGGATGGACTGGAACGCGACCGGCGGGTGCGGGACGGGGAGCAGTCAGCATATCATCGCGATGGGGAGGTTGTACGACGCGAACGGGAACGAAATCGCGGACGCGAACACGCTCAACACGTGCACGAAGGCCGGTTGCGTGGCGCCCGGCGGCGACACCGTCGGGATCTCGCAACACCCGAGGTATCCGGACGCGTCTGGATCCAAGAAGTGTTTCGGCGGGTGCTACAACGGCGGAATCATCAACTTTCACTGGGGCACCGCGCCGGACTCGAAGTTGACGCCCGGGGACTGGACGTTTCAGGTGTTCTTCCGCGAAGGCCCTTCGTTCATCGGCGCGGGCGTGTGCGTGGAGACGAACGCGACCGCGCTGAACGCGCTCGATGCGGCGTGGTACACCGGGCTGCCCGAGCACGCCGTCGTCGCCGCGACCGAGCTGCTCGGCGTCGACGGCGGCGTCGCGTTGTGCCACCCGGACGCGTCCACGGCGGCGACGTGCGAACGCGTCGCGGCGAAAATCCCAGGCGCGCGGTTCGTATCGTTCGGAAACGACGCGACGTGCGACGGCATGCACGAGTTTGACCAGTTTGGGATCCAACACGACTTGGCGTCGTCGCGGCCGTGCGTGGTGACGACGACGTGCGCGGCGATGAACGTGTCCGAGCCTCTCGTCGTGAAAGGGGTTGGTCGCGCGATCGCGTTCAAGGCGTTCGCGCTGGATAAGACGTCGGACGTCGAAGGCGGGCCGTGGATACACCCTTCGTGCGAGAGCGGCGCGACGAATAAGACGATCGACGGGTACGACACGTTCGCTGATTGGGGGGTGAGCTCGCCGACCGCCGGGACCGGAATCGCGTCCGCGGCGGACTGGGCGGCGTTTCGATGCGACGAAGATCCAGACAACGACCCTTACGACAAGAACGTCAGCGCTAAGCTCGCGATGGACGGCAGCCGTTTCAGCGGCCAGGCCGCGACCAGCGGAGGGCGGATGTACGGAAACGTGCAGTTCGATAACACGGACCCGGGGTGCGTCGCGGCGTTTTACGCGCTCGGGGATCAGTACCGGGACGGATTCTTAGTGAACGCGCAAGGCGAGAGGAATCTGTTTCCAGCTCCGGAACGCAGGCACGGGCTTCTCTCGGTCGGGACCGGCAACTACCCCACGGCGTTCGTTCGCTCCTGCGGATACAACTCGTCCAGGACGTGGCCGCCCCCGCCGTGTCCAGAAGATTTCCACGTCCAGGACAACGCGTGCGCGGCGTGCCCGGTCGGCGCGGTGAACCCTCCCGGGGACGACTGGAGCGGACCTAACACTTCGTGCGGATGTCCCGCGGATCATCACGTTCTCGATCACGCGTGCGTACCGTGTAACGGGACGTCATCGAGGCCCCCAGGAGACGATCCGCATCAGGGCGACACTTCGTGCTCGTGTGCCGCGGATCATTACGTCCTCGATCACGCGTGCGTGCCGTGTCCCGAGACGTCAACGAGGGCCCCGGGGGACGATCCGCATCTGGGCAACACTTCGTGCTCGTGTGCCGCGGATCATTACGTCCTCGATCACGCGTGCGTGCCGTGTCCCTTTGGCTCGACGAGTCCTCAGGGAGGCGACATTTACGGCGAGGACACGTTCTGCGACTCCAGTTGCGATTCGAAGTCGGAGTGGAGAACTGTCGGCCGCGAAGAGATCGCGGATATGGTTCCCGCGTCCGCGAACGCGTCGACTTTCTTCACCACGTCTTTATCCGACGACGGCTCGATCGTGGCGATCGAGTATCTCAGAGAAGCGAACATCACGCAGGTCGTGGACGGCGAGACCGACGCCACGGCTGTTAAATCGACCCCGACGATGAGCACGCGGATCGTCGGCGGCACCGAGGTTAACCCGCACACGTACGAGTGGATGGTTGGGTTTAACGGGTGCGGCGGGTCGTTGGTCGCCCCGAACAAGGTGCTGACCGCCGCGCACTGCATGTTCACCGATAATTGGGCGACCGTTGCCTACATAAACTGGCACGACTCTTCTGTGTACGATCCCTCGATCACAGATGTCCTCGAGATCGATTACGCCGTGAACCATCCCGACTACGATGCTGATACCACGAATTGGGACTTCGCGGTCGTGACGTTGAAGAGTAACTCGAGGTATGATCCCGTCGTTCTTGACTTCGACACGACCGACGTCGGCGAGGGCGCGAGCGCTGGCGAAAATTTGATCGCGATGGGCTGGGGGACAACCGAATCCGGTGGGGACCCGTCGAGTGTCCTTCTGGAGGTCACCGTCCCCGCGGTGTCGACCTCGGACTGTCAGACAAACTACGGATCAGATATTGTTCCCGAGTCGATGTTGTGCGCGGGTGAGATGGGGAAAGACTCGTGCCAAGGCGACAGCGGCGGGCCGCTCGTGCGCGCGTCCGACTTACGGCAGGTTGGCGTCGTGTCGTGGGGGGTCGGATGCGCATCCGCGGGATACCCTGGGGTGTACTCCAGGGTGTCCGCGACGAAGGCAAAGACGTGGTTGTGCTCGCAGGGCGTGACGCAAGCGTGTGAGCAGCCGGCGAAGCTAATTGGAGTTAGCGTGTTGAGCGTGTTCTCGTTCGATCCCAACATTGGCTGGAGCCAAGTGGGAGATGACGTGGAGACACGTCAAGTGTACGACGATTACCGTGGGGGCGTCTTGTCGTTGTCCGGCGACGGCACCGAGATTAGCCGTCGGCGTGTTGAAAGACGACATGTCCAGCAAGG
>NW_003315882.1:1055309-1064787 GCF_000151265.4 Micromonas pusilla CCMP1545 | reverse complement strand
CGACGTGTTCGAGCTGAGAACGGCGGATCACGAACACGCGAACATCACGCAGATTGTGGACGGCGAGACCGACGACGCGGCCTATAGATCGACCCCGACGATGAGCACGCGGATCGTCGGCGGCACCGAGGTTGACCCGCACACGTACGAGTGGATGGTTGGGTTTAACGGGTGCGGCGGGTCGTTGGTCGCCCCGAACAAGGTGCTGACCGCCGCGCACTGCATGTTCACCGATAATTGGGCGACCGTTGCCTACGTAAACTGGCACAACTCTTCTGTGTACGATCCCTCGATCACAGATGTCCTCGAGATCGATTACGCCGTGAACCATCCTTACTACGATGCTGATACCACGAATTGGGACTTCGCGGTCGTGACGTTGAAGAGTAACTCGAGGTATGAGCCCGTCGTTCTTGACTTCGACACGACCGACGTCGGCGAGGGCGCGAGCGCCGGCGAAAATTTGATCGCGATGGGCTGGGGGACAACCGAATCCGGTGGGGACCCGTCGAGTGTCCTTCTGGAGGTCACCGTCCCCGCGGTGTCGACCTCGGACTGTCAGACAAACTACGGATCAGATATTGTTCCCGAGTCGATGTTGTGCGCGGGTGAGATGGGGAAAGACTCGTGCCAAGGCGACAGCGGCGGGCCGCTCGTGCGCGCGTCCGACTTACGGCAGGTTGGCGTCGTGTCGTGGGGGGTCGGATGCGCATCCGCGGGATACCCTGGGGTATACTCCAGGGTGTCCGCGACGGAGGCAAAGAAGTGGCTGTGTACGCAGGGCGTGACGCAAGCGTGTGAGCAGCCGGCGACGAGTGCTTGGGTGTCGGTGGTGAACGCGTCGATTGAGTTGGCAATGGCGACCGCCACCGGACCTGGAAATTCCATCTCTCTATCAGGCGACGGCACGAGACTGGCGTTCGGCTCGCACGACAGTGACGAGGGACGCGGTCGCGTGCAAGTGTACGATGTCGATCGCACGAACACGACGACGACCACTTGCGATGAGACACTCGACTACGCGGAGGGGACACCAGAGCACGTGCAAAGCGCTGTGGACTATCGCGGCTGCCAGAACGTGGCTCGAAACGGTGAACCGTGCGCATATTGGACCTCTGGAGACGAAGAGTGGGCTGGCTATGCTTCGGGACCCCTTGTGGGACACAATTACTGCCGAAACCCCGATAGTGATACTACTATTTGGTGTGACGTGGTCAGCGGCGGTTGGGATTTCTGCGACCCGCTTCCCCCCACGGGCCATACACGTACGGCAGTTGAGCCATTTTTGATCGGTGACACTCTCGAAGGCGAGACTACCGGCGATCACTTCGGAACAGCCGTGTCGTTGGCAGACGACGGCTACAGCATCGCGATCAGCGGGATGTCTACAAACGGCACAGGGTACACGCGCGTGTATCGCATGAAAGACACGCCCTCTTGGATCATGATGACTGACTTCCACATGAACGTCACGATCTCGCCGTTTTCAGGGCCGTGGGTGCTTGGTCACACCTTGGCCATCTCCGGCGACGGCTCACGAGTCGTCGGCGGCACGCCGGCGCATGATTCGAACGCGGTCTCCGCGCAGGTGTACGAGCGCGCGGACGCGTGTTGCGCGCGAGACGAGCGCGTCGTCGCGCACGCGTGCGTGGCGTGCCCGAACGGCACGATGAACACGGCGCGCGACGACTGGTCGAAATCGGACACGACGTGCGGCGCGTGTTCGCGCGATTTCCACGTCCAGGACAACGCGTGCGTGGCGTGCCCGGTCGGCGCGGTGAACCCTCCCGGGGACGACTGGAGCGGACCAAACACGACGTGCGGATGTCCCGCGGATCATCACGTTCTCGATCACGCGTGCGTGCCGTGTTCCTTTGGCGAGAAGAACGACGGGGGTGATGACCCGATGGGCGCGAACACGACGTGCGACGTGCCCCCGATGAAGTTCGCCGAGGGTAACTGGACGCAGTTAGGCGATGATATCTACGGCGAGGCGGAGAGCGATGCCTCCGGAAAAGTAGTCGCGGTGTCGGGCGACGGGAAGATCGTCGCCGTCGGCGCGTATCTAAATGATGGCACTGGCACTAACGCGGGACACGTTCGCGTGTATCGATACGAATCGAACGCGTGGACGCAACTTGGCGACGACATCGACGGCGAGGCGGCGGGCGACGAGTCGTCCGGACGGTCCTCTGCTGTGTCGTTGTCGAACGACGGCATGACCTTAGCCGTCGGCGCACGTTTCAACGACGGGAACGGAGACAACTCGGGTCACACGCGCGTGTACCGGTACGAATCGAACGTCTGGTCGCAACTTGGCGAAGACATCGACGGCGAGTTCGCTGGGGATCAAGCCGGGGAATCGGTGACGCTATCGAGCGACGGCACCGTCGTGGCCTTCGGCGCTCTTCTGAACGATGGAAACGGAGAAAACTCGGGCCAAGTGCGCGTGTACCAGTACAGATCAGGCGCGTGGACGCAGATTGGCGACGACATCGACGGCGAGCACGCCGGCGACGAGTCCGGTTGGGCGGTTTCCTTATCGAGCGACGGGACGGTCGTCGCGATCGGCTCGCATAAGAACGACGACGCGGGCACCGATGCAGGTCACGTCAGAGTGTATCGTCACCACCTTGGGACGTGGACACAACTTGGCTCGGATATCGACGGCGAGGTTGGCAAAAGGTTGGCCTCTGTCTCCCTGTCGAACGACGGTACGATCGTCGCCGTCGGCGCGCGTGAAACCTCCGGCACGGATTCGGGTCGCGCGCAAGTGTACCGCTTCTCTTCAGGCGAGTGGACGCCGATGGGCGATGCCATTCACGGAGAGGCAGCCGGTGCTTGGGCCGGGCGGTCCGTGTCCTTGTCCGGCGACGGCATGATCGTTGCAGTCGGCGCGAACAAGAACTATGATGACAATGGAGTACAGACAGGTCACGCACGAGTATATCAGTACTACGCGGGCAGTTGGTCGCAGATTGGCGCTGATATTGACGGCGAGGGGTCTGGGGACCTTTTCGGGGCGAGCCTGTCCATCTCGAAAGATGGCACGGTCTTGGCCGTCGGCGGGTGGGCAAACGATGCATTCGCGATGAACGCTGGTCATGTGCGCGTGTATACGATACTGAGCGTATCAAGCTCGGACGACAACGCGACAGCCGGCAACTTGACCGAAGGCAAATGCTGCGCGGTCTTCTACGGTCAAAGCCCCGAGGAGATGATGTCCGAGCACGATTTGAACGAGCCGCCCGCGGACGTGTGCGCGTATTGCGAACCCGGGTTCATCTGCCGCGAATCCGTCCAACCCGTCGGCGACGAATCGACGTTTGCCGTCACTGGTACTGAAGTCAACACGACGTCGCGCGACTGCGTCTCGTACAATCATACGAAGGAATCGTGCATGTATAACTGGATATCCATGGAGGCGGCCCAGTTCCCGTGCATGAGCAACGAGACCGCGCAGGAGTTCCCAGAGGAGACGTGGGGCGCGAGGGACAGCATGTACGACAGCAGCACGTACGAGAACAGCACTGACGAGCACAGCACGTACGAGAACATCACGTACGATGACAGCATGTACGAGAACAACACGGACGACAGCACGTACGACAGCACGTACGACAGCACGTACGACAGCACGTACGACAGCACGTACGACAGCACGTACGACAGCACGTACGACAGCACGGACGACAGCACGTACGACAGCACGGACGACAGCACGTACGACAGCACGTACGACAGCACGTACGACATCACGTACGACAGCACGTACGACGACAGCATGGGCTACTCCTATGACTACGAATACGATTACACGTACCCGTAGAGTAGTTTGCTCGCACTTGGTCACATGTTTTGCCCGGATGGGTTAGAGCTCAGTCTTGTTGTAATCGTTTGTGATGTAAACTACTAGCTGCCACCGCAGCTCGAAATAAAAGGGGATATTAGTCTAATTAATCACTTTGTAATGTATGCTTACGTGTACTGCATCACTCGTAGGTGTCACACGTCGAGCAAATCGTCCGTGAGGCTATTCCTCGTCTGCCTCGCGCCGCCGTCGCGAAGTCTCGACGGCGTCCCTCGGACCGGCGTCCCCCCCACGACCGGCGTCGCCCTTCCCGACCCCCCTCCCGGCGTCCTCCGAGACGGCGTCTGAATTCGTCCCGAGTACGACCCGCGCAGCGCGGCGTCGAACCCGCCGCCGAGCGCGGGCGTTCGGTTCCCCCCGGGGTTTCGCGCGGGGGAGGGCGACGCCTTCCCCGCGCGTCCGAAGCCGCCGCCGCCGTGCGTCAACCCCCTCAACACCTCGTCCCGCGCCGGCGTGCGATTCACCTTAAACCTCGACCCGGGCGTCCCCCCTACCCCGCCCCATCCGCCGATGTCCACCGGCGTCTCCTCCGCGTCTAACAATATTGGCGTCGACGCGATCTCGCCCCACGTGAAGGCGAGCTCCTCCGGGTCCGGCGCGACGTCCGGCGTCCGCACGATCTCGTACCCGCGCGCGTCGCGAACGCGTCCGCCCCCCGCGGCCGCGGTCTCCATCGCGACGCGCGCGCCGGGGTCGACGATCGCGCCGCGCGTCGGCGTCGGCGTCGGCGCGGGCGCGCGCGGCTGCATCACGAACCTCGTGTTCCTGGCCACCGTCTCCTTCGGCGGCCCTTGCGCGCGTCGCGACGCCTCCGCGACGCTCAACGCGACGCCGTCGTTGACGTAGTACAGATCGTTCTTCGCTCTGAACGGGTGGAACGTCAGCGCGCGGTCGACGCCGTCCTCGGTGCCGGACCCGTCCGTGACGGTCGTCGACGCGGACGGGAGCGCCTTGACGTCCGCCGACGCCGACGAGGACCGCGTTTGTTTTTGTTCTTCGTCGTGCGTCTCCTGTTGCTGCCACGCGTATCGCGCGCGCTTCGCCGCGTTCGCGCGCTCCAGCGCCTCCGCGAACGACGCGTTGTCTTCCGAGGTGTACTTGTTCAGGAACCCGTCCAGGCTGAGCTTCGAGTCTGCGTTCGCCGTCGTCGTCGCCGCCGTCGCGTCGCGGTCGCCGACGGCGCCGCGCGCGCGGTCGTCGTGGTCGCGGTCGTGGTCGCGGTCGTCGTCGTCGTCGTCGTCGCCCCACTCGCTCCCGCCCATCGATCTCGGCGTCGCGGGCTCCGAACGAAGCCCCGTCGCGCGCGCGGCGCCGCCGCGAATCATCGGGCTCGGCGTCGACCCGGTCCCGCCGCTGCCCCCCAACGACGGCGTGCTCAGCGCGCCGCCGGGCGTGCCGAGGCGTTCGCGCTGCCGGCGTTGAATGTTCGCCTGCGCCGCGCGGACGCGCGCGGGATCGCCGCTGCGCGTCGCCTCGAGCCACTCGAGCTTGTCCTTCAGCTTCGGGATGTCCGGGAAGTAGTCGCGCGTGATGATCCCCTCCAGCCTCGCCGTCCACTCGTCCTCGTCGAGGACCTCCGCGCGCTTCCGCGCGGGCCTCGGCGCGGGCGGCGGCATCGCTCTCGCGGACGCCGCGGACGCGTCCACCATCGCGCCGACGCGCGCGGGGCGCGCGGACGAGAGGACGCCGCTCGCGTCGCCGGCGGAGGAGGCGTCGCGCTCGGACGTGCCCGCCGCGCCGCCGCCGCCGTCCGAGGCCTCCATCGCGAGATCGCCCCTCTCGCTCGGCACTACTCAAGAATGTCTGTCGTCCTCCGCGCCGCGCCGCGCCGGGCGTCTACGTCTTCTCTCATCAACCGCGCCGCATTCCGCTTCCGCGGCGATGTCGAGGCGGGGTCAGGATTCGTACTCGTGTACTTTTCGGGTGTAGTTTCGTATGAAAACCAGTCAGGCCGATGCTCGAACCGAGCTCGATTTCGACTTTCGAAAGCAAAAAGTGGGTCAACTGGAGTGATTTTTTTGCGTTGAAAAATTGAGTTTCACCGATGCTCGAACCGAGCTCGGTTCTCGAAACAGGAAAAACGCTTCGTGAAATCTCAGCCTTTCCGCAGCTCCTCTTCTTCCTCTCTTCCGAGCATTCCCGCGCTGGCGGCGCGGCTTGGCAATTTGCCGTCGCGTCGTCGCGCCGGCTCGCCCTTTCCCTGCCGCGCGCGGACGCATAAACCTCGAAAAAAACAAAAAAAAGATGTCCGCTCCCGCCGCTCCCGCCGCTCCCGCCGCTCCCGCCGCGCCCGCCGCGCCCGGCGGCGCCCCCGCCCCGGGGAGCAACCTCAGCGCGACGTCGCTCTACTGCGGCGACCTCGACCCGTCGTGCACGGAAGCGCAGCTCTACGAGCTCTTCAGCACCATCGGTCCGGTCGTGAGCATCCGCGTCTGCCGCGACCTCATCACGCGTCGGTCGTTGGGGTACGCGTACGTGAACTTCCAGCAGGGGAACGACGCCGCGAGGGCGATCGACGCGCTGAACTTCCAGGTCGTGAACGGGAAGCCCATCCGCATCATGTACTCCCAGCGCGATCCCGCGTTGCGGAAATCCGGCGTCGGGAACATCTTCATCAAGAACCTCGACAAGGAGATCGATAACAAGGCGCTGTACGACACCTTCGCGCAGTTTGGCAACATCGTCAGCGCGAAGGTCGCGACGGACCTTCAGGGTCAGTCCAAGGGCTACGGCTTCGTGCAGTTCGACACCGAAGAGGGCGCGCAGTCCGCCATCGAGAAGGTGAACGGGATGCTCTTGAACGACAAGCAGGTGTACGTCGGCCCGTTCCAGAAGCGCAACGAGCGCGGCGGCGGCCCGACGACGTTCAACAACGTGTACGTGAAGAACCTTCACGAGTCCGTCACCGAGGAGAAGCTTCGCGAGGTGTTCGAGAAGTTCGGCGCGCTGACGTCCGTCGTCGTGATGAAAGACGCGGAAGGCAAGAGCAAGGGCTTCGGATTCGTGTGCTACGAAGACGCCGAGGCTGCGGGGAAATCCGTCGAGGAGCTCGACGGATACGACAAGATCGAGGACAAGGCGTGGGTCGTCTGCCGCGCGCAGAAGAAGTCCGAGCGCGAGGCTGAGCTCAAGGCGAAGTTCGACGCGGAGCGCCGCGAGCGCATGGAGAAGATGGCCGGCGCGAACCTCTACATCAAGAATCTCGAGGACACCGTCGACGACGCGAAGCTCCGAGAGCTGTTCGCGGAGTTCGGGACGATCACGTCCTGCCGCGTCATGCGCGACACCGCGGGGGCGAGGTACGCCGCGGATTCATTTCGTCGCGAGTGTTTTCTGTCCGTTCGCGCGGCGCGGGCGCGGGCGCGCGCGTCCTCGACGCGTCGTCGCCGCGTTCCGCGCGCGACCCGACGCGCGAATTATTTTCGCAATTCTCGCGGGAACGCGGCGCGAACCGTTTTTTTTTCCGGCGGAGGCGGAAGTCTCCGCTCGCGACCGCGTCTCCGTCCGACTCCGACTCGCCCTCCCAGATCCCTCGACTGACGCCGCCTCCCCTCTCCTCCTCCTCCCCCCCTCCCTCTCTCCCTCTCGCAGCCGCGGCTCCGCGTTCGTCGCGTTCTCTTCCGCGGATGAGGCGACGCGTGCGGTGACGGAGATGAACGGCAAGATGGCGGGTCAGAAGCCGCTGTACGTCGCGCTCGCGCAGCGCAAGGAGGACCGCCGTCTGCGTCTGCAGGCGCAGTTCGCGCAGAGGCAGGTCGCCGCGGGCGGCATGCCGAACATGGGCCCGTACGGCATGCCCCCTCCAGGCGCGCCGATGTACTACGGGCAGCCGCCGCCCGGGGTGATGGGCCCGCCGCAGCCGCAGCCCGGGTACGGGTTCCAGCCCGGGATGCCCCCCGGGGTTCCCGGGCGCCCGATGGGCCCGGGCGGACCGAACATGCAGTACGTCATGCCGATGCCGCAGCGCGGCCCCCCCGGCCAGCGCGGCCGCGGCGGACGCGGCGGCCCCGGCGGCGGCCGCGGCGGCAGAGGCCAGCAGGGCATGCGCTTCCCGAACCAGGGCCGCGAGATGCCGCCGGCGCCGCTTCCGCCCGGCGAGCCCCAGGACCCGGTGTCTCTGCTCGCGGCGCAGCTCCCGACGGCGACGCCGGACCAGCAGAGGATGCTCCTCGGCGAGGCGCTCTATCCGCTCGTGGACGCGGTCGAGCCGGCTTCCTCCGCGAAGATCACCGGCATGCTTCTCGAGATGGACCACTCCGAGGTGCTTCACCTCATCGAGTCCCCGGAGGCTCTCCGCGCGAAGGTGCAGGAGGCGCTCGCGGTGCTCAAGGCTGCGGCCGCGGAGGAGGGCAACTAAACGTCCGTCGCTTTAGGCGAGGCGGCGCCGGCGTCGGCGCCGCCGGGTTTCGGGTTTGGGTTTGGGTTTGGGTTTGGGTTTGGGACGGGGGGGGGTTAGGAAAAACGATTCTTCGGCCTCGGCGATTCGTCGTCGACGGCGGCTGGCGAGCCCCTCGGTCGCTTCGAACGCTTCGCGCGTTCCGAGCGGCCGCGGAGAGGGGCACTGTGCCGTCGATCGGCGCGAGGTTCATCGCGCGGGGCCACCGCGCGCGGCCGTCACTATTTTTTCACGACGAGCCGCGGCAAACGCACGCGCGGCGCGCGCCCGCGAGCGGGCGAGGAGGGAGACGCGTACGACGCGCACGACGCGCACGACGACCGACGACGCCGACGACGCGATCACGCGCTCGGCCTTTCTCGGCATTCTCTGCTACTCTTTTCGACGCTCGCGGGTGCGCGACCGCACTTAGCAACACTACAAACTAGCGCCGTTCCCTCGCGGGGGCTGCTGTCGACGCGCGTCGTCGACACGCGGCGAGACGCGACTGGAACGGATTCACTCTCGGCATGCTGGTGCGAGCACGGGGGCGGTTTTATTAGAACCCCGTGTGTACGCCCGATGACAACCGATGATTGAGAGGACGGACGCCTTCGCGGCGTCGGTCGGTCTCTCAAACACACACACACGCAAACGACTGCGGGGCGACGGGGGCGACGGCGGCGGGCGGGGGAGGACTCTCGAACGAGACTCCCCGCCAACACGAAGGTTTCAAGCACTGTCTTTTCGCACATAAAAAAATGTTAGTACTGCACGCGCAGAACTGCTGTCCATAAAAACGAGTAAAAGATCAAACGACGTCTCGCGCTTCGCGCTCGCTCCCTCCCTCGCGTTTTCCTCAACGGCTCGAAAGGATATCCACGGCCGCGGCGACGTCGCCGCCCGCCGCGTCCAACGCCCGCCGCGCGTCCTCGCGCGCGAACCCCATCTCCACGAGCGTCGTCGCGTCGTCCGCGCCGCCGCCGGCGTCCGCGGCGACCGCGGCGGCGGCGA
The DNA here is from genome assembly GCF_000151265.4 of Micromonas pusilla CCMP1545. NCBI lineage: Eukaryota > Viridiplantae > Chlorophyta > Mamiellophyceae > Mamiellales > Mamiellaceae > Micromonas > Micromonas pusilla. Next base: position 1,055,527 of record NW_003315882.1, on the reverse strand, counting down.
CGGACGTCATCGCCGCGGGCGCCACCTCCATGCTCTCCAACTCGTCGTCGCCGTCCGACTCGGCGGCGGCGCGGACGACGCGACGACGCTGGTGGAGATGGGGTTGGCGCGCGAGGACGCGCGGGGGGCGTTGGACGCGGCGGGCGGCGGCGTCGCCGCGGACGCGGATATGCTTTCGAGGAGGTGAGGAAAACGCGAGGGAGGGAGCGGGCGCGAAG
>NW_003315882.1:1050586-1054924 GCF_000151265.4 Micromonas pusilla CCMP1545 | reverse complement strand
GGTCCGCCCCCGCCCCCGCCGCCGCCGCCTCCAGTCAGAAACACCGGAAGCACGGCCACGCCCGACCCTGGGGACGCGCGCGGGGACCGCGCGCCGCCGCCGTGGACGAACCCTCGCCTTCGCGTCGCGGCCGCCATCGCGGGCCACGCCTCGAAGCTCTCGATCGCCGCGGGGGACGGCAACACCGGGTTGAGGTACCCGCGCACGTACGTCAGTCCCGCGAGGAGCCCCGCGGCGTGGCCGAGGAACGACACCGCGGGGGCGATGACCTGAATGAACAGCAGTAGACCGAGCGGATACCAGCCGCTCGGGACGTCGAAAAAGCCGAAGACGCTGCGTCGCTCGATCGCGCTCAGGTGCGTGTCCACGACGATGAGGCCGAAGATGATCCCGCTCAACCCGATCGCGCACTCCATCGGCGCGCCGGTGAACCCGACGAGCGCGGCCGCGGTCGCGAGCGCGACGTGGTACGCCGCGGCGACGAGCGCGAAGAGGAGCACGATCAGCGCGAACTGCGTCGTCCCCAACGATCGCTCCAAGCCGGACGCCGTGCCCACGAACGCGGTCATGTTCAGCGCGAGGTGCAGCAGGCTCCCGTGGAAGAACGGCGCGGTGAGCGCGCGGTAGACCTCCCCGGTCGCGAGGACGTGACGCGGCGCGACGCACGCGCGCGCGAAGTCGTCGAACCCGACGAGGACGCACAGGACGTACGACGCGACGCAGATCGTGAAGACGCCGCGCGTCCCGAACGGGAGCGAGGAGTACCAGTCCCCGGCGCGCGCGCCGTGCGCGTCCATCGGTGGGCGTCCGCGACCGCGACGGCGGTCCGACCCAAGCCCGCGCGCGCGCGACGTGTGGCGCGACGGGTCGTCGTCGTCGTCGTCGTCGTCGTTCCTACATCTTTGTTTTTTTTCGTGACTTCGCGACAGCGGAGCGACAGATAGTGTAGTCTAACCTTACTGCTCATCGTCTATGAGACACTCTCACGCGCGCTTCTCCACCATCTTCAGCGCCCATCTCGCGTGCGACTGCACCGCGTCCACGCCCTGGTGTCTCTCCATCACCCCGCGCAGACACGCCGCGACGTCGACGTCCCCGTCGGATCCGGCGCCGAACCGCCTTCGAATCGACCCCAACGCGTGCGCCGCCGCGACGGCGAACGACGTCGACCTCGGAAACTTTGCCAGCCAGTCGCGCAGCGCTCTCGTCAGCGCGCGCGCGCCGGCGTCGTCGTCGTCGCCGTCGCCCGAGCTGCTCGCGGCGCGCGCGACCGCGGCCGGGTCGGACGCGACCGCGCGCGCGGCGGCGGCGGCGGCGCGACACCTCTCGCCTATGAACGCTCTCGCGAGAAGCGCTCTCGCCGCGGGCGCCGCGTTCCCGCCCGCGGCTTCTCTCGCGATCCCGTTCGCCGCCGTCGTCTCCGCGATGTCGCGCAAAATCTCTCGTATCAAGACGCCCTCGCCGTCGCCCTCGCCGACGTCTCGAGACCCGGCGCGGTGCATCGCGACGAGCGCGCCGCCGCCGCGCCCATCCGCCGTCACCGCCGCGCCGCTCGCGCCGCGCGCGGTGCGCGCGTCGTACCGCGCCGTCGCCGCCTCGACGCTCGACACGACGCCGCGGACGACTTCAGGGGCGGACGCTTCGCCGTCCGACGCGTCGTCCGAAGTCAGCCAGCGCTTCGGGGCGGCGGTCAGGACGACGCCGGCGCCGACCAACGCGTCCGCGTCGACGTCGGCGGATTCCTCCAACGCGCGCAGCAGACGCGGCGGCGCGCCCGCCGGCGCGGCGCACGCGACGAGGACGTAATCGAGCCTCGTCGCCTCCGGCGCGCGTCCGCGCGGCGGCGGCGGCGACGACGCGAGGAAGATCTCCGGGCGAAGGCGAACCTCGCGCGCGACGACGACGCCGCCGCCGTTTCCGGCGGCGTCGGCGGCGGCGAATCGCGTCGTCGCGCGCGCCTCTCGCGCGCGCGACGCCAGGTCCAGGTCCGGGTCGGACGCGTCGCCGAGAACGTGGTGCGGCACGAGCACGCAGGGCGCGCCGCGGAGCGTGCACGCGACGCCGCATCCGAAGCCGCCCGGGGACGTCACCGCGCACACCAGAGGCGGCGCGCGTCCTCCGTCGTCGTCGCCGTCGCCGTCGTCGCCGTCGTCGTCGTCGTCGCGCATCGCGACGACGCGCTAATGATTATGGCGCGGCGTCGGCGCGCGCGCGGGGACCGCGTTGTCGCCGGCGCGCTGGTCCTTCGCCCACGGCCCGACGTTCTCGAGCGCGGTCGCGACGCTCGTCCCGTCCTTGCCCTCCTCGCTCGCGCGTCGCATCCAGGACGAGACCGCGCGCGCGTCAGAGGTCGACGACGGTTCGGACGGATGATCTGACGACGACGACGACGACGCGACGACGGGCGGAGGCGCGCTCGGGGTCGTGAACGCCCACGCGACGGTCGAGAGGCCGACGCCCGCGAGGCCGAGGCGAAGGGCGTCGATGAGAGGGCCGGAGTAGATCCCAGTCTGCGAGTTGAGCGTGTACCACCGCGACATGCCGGCGCAGGGCGTTCTGTGATCGACGACGTCATCGACAGCTCGCGCGTTTTGCGCGCGCTCGCGATCTGATCGCGCTGCAGGCGCGTTAAAAAATATTCATCGGTCAGCTGAAAGGGGACACGATCAAGTGTTGAAACCGAGCGATGGGTGAAAAACGTTTGCGTTGAACGCACCTGACAGTCGTCTTCCGGCCAGCCGATCTCCCTCGCGGTGGATAAGCGAGCGCGCGACGACGTCACGGAGACCACGTGCGCTAAGCTCTGCACGATGTCATCTTTCGCGATGTCGTCGGTCGCGACGACGACGGCCGCGGCGACGGCGCCGCGCCGCGCCGCGCCCGCGTCCTCGCGCGCGGCCCTCGCGACGCCGCGCCCCGCGGCGCGTCGATCCGTCGCCGCGCGCGCGAAGTTTGAGAAGATCGCCGTCGGCGCGGACGACGACGCGACCTCCGCTGAACCCTCGACGATCGAGATCAAGGGCGTGATGAACGACGACGGCACGCTGAAATTCGACGACGACGAGCTCCCGGACAACCTCTTCGACGCGGTGAACACCGCGGCGATCGCGACCGACGAGGCCATCGCGCAGGGTTCGCTCGGGAACCTCGTCGAGCTGCGCATCCCGGAGCTGTGGGACCCGATATCCGGGAACGTCATGGCCGAGGCCGGCGACCAGCTCAAGGTGTGGGAGATCACGCGCGAGTACACCCGCGCGCTGTGCGAGCGGTTGGGCCCGGACGCGAGGGTGAAGGCGGTCTTCCCGGACGCGGGCGCCGCGGCGATGCTCGCGGCGCGGTGGCCCGACGCGCCGTTCGCCATCGCGTCCGCGAACGACCGCAAGCTGTACGACGACGCCGACGAGGTGTTGGTCTTCGCCGCGCCGGACCCGCCATCGTTGGAGTCTGTGATGAAGGCGTCGAAGATCGCGAACGAGAACGGCGCGGCGGTGGTGTTGATCAACCCGCGTCTGGCGTCCGGGGACGCCGGCCTCGGGTTGAACTTTCGCCGGATGCGAGAGAACTTTTTAGGACGGATGACGGTCGTGTACGCGCTGCAGCCGCTGCCGTGGTGCAACGGGTCTATTTTCAAGCGGTTCCCCGGGCAGTGGAGGCTGTACCTCGAGGACGAGGCCAGACCGGGGAGGTTTAAGCTCGTGAAGGAGTCGTACCAGAGGCTCGCGGGGGACGAGCTCGACGACGTCGTCATGGCGGAGTTCCGACCGAAGGGAGAGGACGGCGAGGAGATCGAGGCGGGGGCGGTGGAGAAGGTGTTCGGCATCGTCGCGTCGATGCAGCGGTTCATGAACTCGCTGAGGTGATTGACGAGAAAGCTGGCCGCGTTTAACGCGCTAAAGAATACGGAAGCCTTCCTTTTCATCGCGCGCGACGTCCTCACTTCGCTCTCGCCGCGAATCGCGCGAGCTGCCCTTGTAAGTTCTCGATCCGCGCCTTGAGCATCACGACGAGCCCGTCGTCCTCGTCCGACGGCGCCGCCCACTCTTCTCCAAGCCGCTCGCCCGAGGCGCCGTATCCGCTCGGAGGCGGACGCGTTCGCGGCGGGGGCGGCGGGTGGACGGGGCGCGCGCTGGCGGGGGTCCTCGAGGGTGGAGCTGCAGGGATGGCGGCTTGGCACGGGCGGTTGTGGTGCAACGGCCGGGCGGGGAGAAGAAGAGTGGGCGGCGCCGTCGGACGAGGACGACGGGCTCGTCGTGATGCTGGAGGCGCGGGTCGAGAACTTACAAGGGGAGCTCGCGCGATTCGCGGCGAGAGCGAAGTGAGGACGTCGCGCGCGATGAA